>NW_028270144.1:99523992-99823992 GCF_037043375.1 Chiloscyllium plagiosum | reverse complement strand
TATCCCTCAGTACCCTTTCCATTACTTTGCCTACCACAGAAGTAAGACTAACAGGCCTGTAATTCCCGGGGTTATCCTTATTCCCTTTTTTGAACAGGGGCACAACATTCGCTACTCTCCAGTCCCCTGGTACCACCCCCTTTGCCAGTGAAGACGAGATCATTGCCAACGGTACTGCAATTTCCTCTCTTGCTTCCCACATAATCCTAGGATATATCCCGTCAGGCCCGGGGGACTTGTCTATCCTCAAGTTGTTCAAAATGTCCAACACATCTTCCTTTCTAACAGGTATTTCTTCTAGCTTACCAGTCCATTTCACACTCTCCTCTTCTACAATACGGTCCCTCTCGTTCGTAAATACTGAAGAGAAGTACTTGTTCAAGACCTCTCCTATCTCTTCCGACTCAATACACAGTCTCCCACTACTGTCCTTGATCGGACCTACCCTCGTTCTCGTCATTCTCTGGTTTCTCACATACGCATAAAATGCCTTGGGGTTATCTTTGATCCTATCCGCCAACGATTTTTCATGCCCTCTCTTAGCTCTCCTAATCCCTTTCTTCAGGTCCCTTCTGGCTATCCTGTATCCCTCCACTGCTCTGTCTGAATCCTGTTTCCTCAACCTTATGTAAGCCTCCTTCTTCCTCTTTACCAGACATTCAACCTCTCCGTCAACCAAGGCTCCCTCACACGACCATTTCTTTCCTGCCTGATAGGTACATACATATCATGGACACGTCGTATCTGCTCTTTGAAAAAGTTCCACATTTCCACCACATCCTTCCCTGACAGCCTATGCTCCCAACGTATGCTCCTCAAATCCTGCCTTACAGCATCGTAATTTCCCTTCCCCCAATTATAAAATCTACCTTGTTGTGCGCACCTATCTCTCTCCATAACCAAGGTGAAAGTCACAGAATTGTGGTCACCATCACCAAAATGTTCACCCACTAACAAGCCCACCACTTGTCCCGGTTCATTACCGAGTACCAAATCCAATATGGCCTCCCCTCTGGTTGGACAATCTACATACTGCGTTAGAAAAGCTTCCTGGACACACTGCACAAACACCGCCCCATCCAATCTACTTGATCTAAAGAGCTTCCAATCAATATTTGGGAAGTTGAAGTCGCCCATGACTACGACCCTGTGGCTTCTGCACCTTTCCAAAATCTGTTTCCCAATCTGTTTCTCCACATCTCTGCTGCTATTGGGGGGCCTATAGTAAACACCCAACAAGGTGACTGCACCTTTCCTATTTCTGACTTCAGCCCATACTACCTCCAGAGGCAGATCCCCCTCAAACTTCCTTTCTGCAGCCGTTATACCATTTCTAATTAGCAATGCCACCCCCCCTCCTTTTTTCCCACCCTCCCTAATCTTACTGAAACACCTGTAACCAGGAACCTCCAACAACCATTCCTGTCCCTCTTCTATCCACGTTTCCGTGATGGCCACAACATCGTAGTCCCAGGTACCGATCCACGCCTTAAGTTCACCCACCTTATTTCTGATACTCCTTGCGTTGATGTATACGCACTTGAGCCCATCTCTGTGTCCGCTAGTAGTCCCTGTCAGTGCTACCTTCTCCACAGCCCCCCTACAGTCTTGGGCATCCTGACAAACAGCTAACCTACTTGCTGGACTACAAGTCCGGATCCCATCCCCCTGCCAAATTAGTTTAAACCCCCCCGAAGAGTGCTAGCAAACCTACCCCCCAGGATATTGGTGCCCTTCTGGTTCAGGTGCAACCCGTCCTGTTTGTACAGGTCCCACCTTCCCCAGAATGCAGTCCAATTGTCCAAATATCTGAAGCCCTCCCTCCTACACCAGCCTTGCAGCCACGTGTTCAACTGCACTCTCTCCCTATTCTTTGCCTCACTGTCACGTGGCACCGGCAACAACCCAGAGATGACGACTCTGTCTGTCCTAGCTTTTAGCTTCCAGCCTAACTCCTTGAGCTCTTGAATGACCTCCCCACCCCTCTTCCTACCTATGTCGTTGGTGCCAATGTGCACCACGACTTCTGGCTGCACACCCTCCCCCTTAAGGATTCTGAAGACACGGTCTGAGACGTCTCGGACCCTAGCACCCGGGAGGCAACAAACCATCCGTGAGTCTCGCCCATGTCCACAGAACCGCCTGTCCGTCCCTCTAACTAGAGAGTCCCCTATAACTAGCGCTCTCCTCCTCTCCCCCTTTCCCTTCTGAGTCTCAGAGCCACAGACCCCTTCACTGCAGCTTACACCTGCAACGCTGTCCCCCCCAACAGTTTCCAAAGCTGTATATTTATTTTTTAGGGGAACGACCACAGGGGAACCCTGCACTGCCTGCTTCTTCCCCTTCCCACCTCTAACTGTTACCCAGCTACCTCTGTTCTCCGGCGTAACTATGTCCCTGTAGCTTCTATCAATCACCCTCTCAGCCTCTCGAATAATCCTCAGTTCATCCAACTCCAGTTCCAGTTCCCTAACTCGTTCGGTGAGGATCAGGATCTGACTGCATTTCCTGCAGACGAAGTCGGCAGGAGTATCGGTGGTCACCCCTACCTCAAACATCCTGCAGGAGGAACATTTCACCGCCTGCGCTGCCATGACTGTACACTTTCTCCAAAAACAAGAACACTGAGTCAATAACACTGAGTCACTTACCTGGGGTCTAGAACACACCCACTCAAATACTAATCACTTACCTTCCCGCCCAGCTATGCGCTCCAACCTCACTTCCGCTGCTCCCACTCAAATGACCGTTGGTGATTAAAGGGTGAGTATTTATACTCACAGTTCTCCTTCCCGGCTGCCCCTCTGCTTGCCGTCACTTCCTCTGCTGCTCCCGCTCTTTTTGTGAAGAGAGAATAAAAAACACCGCTGCCCGCTACAGGTAAGTAATTTTGAAACAAACTGTTTTACCTTAGCTGTAGTCTCCCGGGTTCGCCTTTACTTGGCCGCTGCTCCCACTCAAAATCATTTAATGGAGGTGAGGCTTGAGAAGGTAAGAGGCAAGACTTGCTTTTTCATGGGTGGCCTGGTGACACTGCTGCCTCACAGTGCCAAGGACTAAGTTTGATTCCAGCCTTGGAAAACTGTGTGGAGTTTACATGTTCTCCCCGTGTCTGTATGGGTTTCAGTCATGTGCTCTGGATTCCTCCCACAGTCCAAAGATGTGCAGGCTAGGTGGATTGATCATGTTAAATTACCCCATAGTGTTCAGGCATATTGGATTTTGCTGCTCGTCGGATGCTGCCTGAACTGCTGTGCTCTTCCAGCACCACTGATCCAGAATTCAAGCATATTCATCCAGGTAGGGTAACGATGGTAAATGTGGAGTTATGGGTATAGGGTGGGATGTTCTTTGGATAGTCTGTGCAGAATGGGCCATATGGCCTCTATCAGCACTTTAGGAATTCTATGATTCCAGAAGTATTAAGCAGTTGCATTCAAGATGAGCTGGTCTTAATGCTGCTTAATGTGATCAAGCCAGACCTGGAAATAATGAGTGTAACAAACTGTATGCTGTAGAAATTCTTACCTGCATTGCTTGGTTAAGAGAATGTAGATAGGTATTTTGTCAGGGACAAGTAGAATTGGAGAATATAATGGTTTTACTAGGAGTGAGGCATCAACAGTAAAGAGAAGAATGTAATGGAGCAGATAGGTAGCTGCAGCCGTGAGAAATAGAGGAGAAAGGCTAGACAGCTAGAAGTTTGAAAGTCTCATTGTAAGTGAGTGAGGTAGGTTGAATACAGAAAGAAATGCATTTAAAAGAGGGATGGAATGGGATCCTACCATCCAAAGGGAGTTTGTGGATTACAAGGAAGGGATCAGACTTTTTGATGTTGTTGTTTTGTATGAACGGAATAAACATGAAATTGCAAGATTGAAGGAGTGGCCCTGAATGTGGATCGGCAAGTTTGTAGAGTTGGAGGTAAATGGAGAGCAGTGAACACAGATTAGGGTGAGTTGAGTTGAGATGGAGGCTGAAATCATTAAGGGCTATGCCATTCAATGCAGAGACCAAGGAAAAACATCAGAGCTTATCTCTGAAAGTAAATTGACATGAGTAAGTAGAACAGAACTAAGTGATTATGCCAAGACAAGCTGCAAAGAAAGTGGTCAATGAGTAGTATGGCTTCTAATGTTATAAGCAGATGGCTACACTACCAAAAGCAGCAGCAAAGATAAGAAAATGCAGATCACAATTGACCATAACAGCATAAAGCAAAACCAATAGTCAAGGTGTTAGATAAATCTGAGGTGTCGCATTTTGCTAAGGCAAAGCAGGGTAGCACTTGTACACTCAATGGTGGGGCCTGAGGAGTGTTGCAGAACAAAGACACCTAAGTACACTGTTCCTTAAAAGTGGAGGCATATGTAGGCAAGGTGGTGAAGAAGGCATTTGGTATGCTTACCTTTGGTGGTCAGTGCATTGAGTACAAGAGATCGCATGTCATGTTGCGGCTGTACAGGACAATGGTGAGACCACTTTTAGAATATTGTGTTTAATTCTGGTCTCCCTACTATCGGAAATAAGTTGTTAAGCTTGAAAGGGTTCAGAAAAGATTTATAAGGATGTTGCCAGGATTGTAGGGTTTGAGCTAAAGGGATAGGCTGAATAAACTGGGACTTTTTCCCTGGAGCATCGGAGGTTCAGGGGTGACCTTATAGGGGTATATAAAATTGTAATGGGCATGGATAGGGTGAATAGCCAAGGTCTTTTACCCAGGGTAGGGATTTACAAAACTAGACGACTTAGATTTAAGGTGAAGCAGAAAGATTTAAAAGGGACCCGAGTGACAACTTTTTCATATAGAGGGTGGTGTATGTATGGAATGAGCTGCCAGAGGTGATGTTGGAGGCTGGCACAATTATAACATTTAAAGGCATCTGGATGGATACATGAAAAGGAAAGTTTTAGAGGGATATGGGCCAAAGACTGGCAAATGGGACTGATTTAGTTTAGGAACTGGTTGGAGTAGACGAGTTGGATCAAAGGGTCTGTTTTCATGCAATTTGACTGTCATGCAATTTATTTGTGAACTCTGAATAGAGCATTTGGCATAAGTTAGTACTTAAGTTCCACATGTGGTCAGTCTTGTGGAATTGAAGATCAATAATTTCCCAGTGATTCCCCATGTAAATAATTTTCATGCTTCCATTTGATTGCTTTTGGAGAACCATTTTCAGGAACCTCATAAAAGCCTGCCTGCCTGTCGTCATTATGAAGAAATGTTGCATGGCTTTGAAAACCTAAAAAGTATCAAAATAACTAAACATTATAAAAATGAAATTTAAATAGATAAAACACAAAAGGAAATCTACTCATATAAAACTGACTTCTTTTTAATCATTTCAGGGATGGGGAGCAGAGTACCATCGTCAAGACGTTACAAGCACTCCCTGCTGGATAGAGATTCATCTGCATGGACCCTTACAATGGCTGGATAAAGTTTTAACACAGATGGGTTCACCTCACAATCCCATATCTTCAGTCTCTTAGTATGGCTCTTTATTAACTCCCTTGATCGTAAAATATAAAACTGGCAAGTTAAAACTAATGCGTAAGATGTATATGGGTTTTTCCTAGTTTTATATGGGCCATTTCTTTTAAATTATTGCATGGTTACATTTGGCTTGTTAACCTTCATATCTAATATGGTGTTCTGTCAATTATGGTCTAGCAATTTTCCATATGAAATACAAGCAACTTTTGTTAAATTAGTTGACCATGGAAAATCGAGAGATGTTTTGTCTTATTGTTGGTGATTACAATTATTCCTCAGGGTACATTTAAATGCACATATCTTAACCTTGTTAGAAACAGCTGAGAAAGAAAAAAAATGCAGATGATAGGTACTCACCTGTTCATATATTTATTACAAGTTGCAATTTAAAAAAAGAGAATTCTGAATGAATTAGATTTAAGTATTAAATTATGTAACAACTTGAAATACCAATTTGATGTTTTTAAAATATAATCCTGTACATTACAGCAACTCAATCTAACAGCTCATGAAACCGCATCTGGAATATTGTAAACAGTACTGTTCACTGTACTTATGGAAGGATATTAATATGTTGTAAGCCGTACAGAGACAATTTAATACCTGGAATGAGTGGAGTGCCTTATGTGAAAAGGCGATACAGGCTAGGCTTGCATCTTCTGGAACTCTGGAAGAGTCAGAGGTGACTATATGCAAGATCCTGAGAGGACCTGACTAAGTGAATGTTGAAAGGATGTTTTTTCCACTTGTGAGAGAATCTAGAACTAGGGGTCACCATTTAAAAAAGGAATAGCCCATTTAAGACAGAGATGAGGAAATGTTTTTCTCTGAGGGTTGAGAATCTTTGGAATTTCCTTTCTGAAAAGGCAGTGAATGCAAAAGTTTTAAATATTTTGAAGGCAGAAGTATAGATTTGTGATTACCAAGAGAATAAAAGATTATCAGGGATATGCAGAAACTTAAGAGTTGAAGTTAAGGTCAGATCAGCTAAGTTCTTATTGAATGGCAGAGCAGACTTGAGGAGCCAAGTGACCTACTCTTGGTCCTTGTTCCATGTATGCTTTTGCAGCTTGTTTGCCCAAGACACAATCTTTTGCACTGATGAGCTGGGCATCCCCAATGGGGATGGAGACAGTCCTCAGGCTCCATCTCCTTCCATTAATTGTTTGCATTCATATTATTCACAACTGATTACGGTAGGAATGTGAAGCTTTGATATGATCTATTACTTGCAAGATTCATAGCTCTGTCCAAAGCTTAGTGCTTCTGCTCTTTTGCATGCATGTGATCCTGTATCATTACTTCACCAGGTTAGCAGCTTTCATTTAGGTATGCATAGTGCTACCCCTACCTTGCTTCCTGACACTCATCATTGAACCAAGGTGGTCCTCTGGCTTCTTCATAATGTAAAAAGAAATCACACAATACTGGGTTATAGACCAATAGGTTTATTTGAAAACACAAGATTTTAGAGCCTCGCTCCTAGAACATCTCCAGGACACAGGCACCAATCAACCCCACTACCCTCAGGCCGAACACTTCAACTTCCCCTCCCACTCCGCCAAGGCCATGCAAGCCCTGGGCCTCGTCCACTGTCAAATTCTAGCCACCCAATGCCTGGAGAAAGAACACCTCATCTTCTGCATTGGGACCCTCCAACCACATGGGATCAATGTTGATTTTACCAGTTTCCTGATTTCCCCTCCACCCACCTTATCCGGGACCTAACACTCCACCCCAGCACACCGCCCTCTTGAACTGTCCTACCTGTCCATCTTATTTCCCACCTATTCGCTCTACCGTCCACTCCAACCTATCACCATCACCCCCCCATCGTCATCCACGTATCGCATTCCTAGTTACCTTCCCCCCAGCCCCACCCCACTTCCATTTATCTCTCAGACCCCTTCCCACTCCCCATTCCTGATGAAGAGCTTATGTTCGAAACTTCAACTCTCCTGCTCCTCGGATACTGCCTGACCGGCTGTGCTTTTCCAGCACCACACGTTTTGACTCATGAACAATGAGGATCACCTTGTGTCAGTATTACTGTTGGATGCAATCCGCAAATGGCTACAGTCCCTCAGATATAGACCAAGTCTGCTCCTGAATTCTTTCATGCCCTTTTCTTGAAGAATGTTTAATAGGAGCCGATGTTTGGATGAGAATATGTATATATCAGAAGTTCTGATGAAAAGTCACCAGACTCAAAATGTTGGCTCTGCTTTTTTTCTGCTCCAGAGATGCTGCCAGACCTGCTGAGTTTATGCAGCAATTTCTGTTTTTGTTTCAGATCTCCAGCATCTGCATTTCTTTATTTTATTTTCGTTATTAAAAACAATTGTTTCCAATACTCTCTGAAAAATTGATCCCATTGTTAGGCAGTTAGGTTATGTTACCAATTTGTGCAGACCTGAAAATTCCTAGATTTGGCAAACTAATTCATCACATTCAGATACCAGGACTCTACAAATGATAGTAATGAGAGAGGGAATAAAATAATATCACAACTCTCCACTACTGAATCCTCTCCAGAATCCATAAGACAGTATTGAGCTTGGTGATTGCATTCATATACCGTCTTAAGTAATATCTTATTAATCAGTAGTGATATACTGTTGTACAAGATGTGGGTGTGTTTGTATTGGGGCTGGGCAGATAATTAGACTCCAGCGAAGAAACATTGTGGCTTATGTCTTACTGTGAACAAACGGCACAATGATGTCTAAATTTTTATGCTAATCACATAGACTGCCTTAAGGTCTGCAGAATAATGATTCTTCCCAGGCTTCCCTGGCTGGAGTACAATTTAAGAATCACAGATTAACAGTGGAGTTTCTCATCAACACAACCAGAGGGTAGTATTAAAATGTCAGAACCTATTTCTTTGAAGTTAACAAAGAAACTAGAAATGAAAAGCTACATATCCATACTTTATTTGAAAATCAATATTCCAAAATTTGTTAAAGACCAGGCTTAATACATTGGAATTAAAATTCACCTTTTAGATCTTCAAACAAAATCACTTTTGAAGATATTTAACACATTTAATAATCTAGTAAACATACATTTCTAGAAATTCAAATGTCCTCTAACCTAATCATTTCCAATTTCAAACTGAATGAATGTAACAGTTGACTGCAGTGTTTAATATCTGCAAGGCGTCTGGGAATTAAAAATCATGCTTGCATCTGTAAAACAGCATTTGTATTCTATTTGGATGCCATAATTATTTATTTATAACAATGGAAGGCTGGCTATGTGAAGGCAAAAGAGGAAGAACCTGCTGAAAAATTGAGAGGATGATGAAGAAAAATTTTAATCCTGCAGAGCATTGTTCCTACAATGTCTGCATTGTGATTATACATGTAGTGCCTGCAGCCAACTTTACCTTTGTTAATTGAAAATAAGAGTGTGGAGGGAATGTACATGCGTAGGATTTGTAAGATGACAGCACAACCTCCATCACTTAGAAGGAGAAGAACAAATATTGAGGAACACCACCACATGGTCATTCCCCTCTTAGCCACTCACCACCTTGATTTGGAACTATATTGTTATTCCTTCACTGGGTCAAAATTTTGGAACTCCCTACCTAACAGTACTTCCTACACATCAAGGACTAAGTAGTTCAAAATGACAATTCATCACTATCTTCAGGGCAATTTGTACAAAACTGAAAATGTGTTGCTGGAAAAGCACAGCAGGTCAGGCAGCATCCAGGGAACAGGAGAATCGACGTTTCGGGCATAAGCCCTTCTTCAGGAATGAGGAAAGTTTGTCCAGCAGGCTAAGATAAAAGGTAGGGAGGAGGGACTTGGGGGAGGGGCGTCTTCTGTGCAGAGGAGATGACCTGGGGGGTGCAGTGAGAGAGGGACTCACTGAAATCTTTGTAGAGGGAGGAAGAGAGCTTCTTCAAGGAAGGTATCCTTGTAAGAGGATTCGCAGTAGGTTGAAATCTTTGAGGAGAAAGTGAGGACTGCAGATGCTGGAGATCAGAGCTGAAAATGTGTTGCTGGAAAGGCACAGCAGGTCAGGCAGCATCCAGGGAACAGGAGAATCGATCAACATTACGCCCCCCCCTCTCCCAAGTCCCTCCTCCCTACCTTTTATCTTAGCCTGCTGGACAAACTTTCCTCATTCCTGAAGAAGGGCTTATGCCCGAAACGTCGATTCTCCTGTTCCCTGGATGCTGTCTGACCTGCTGCGCTTTTCCAGCAACACATTTTCAGCTCTGATCTCCAGCATCTGCAGTCCTCACTTTCTCCTCAAAGATTTCAACCTACTGCGAATCCTCTTACAAGGATGCCTTCCTTGAAGAAGCTCTCTTCCTCCCTCTACAAAGATTTCAGTGAGTCCCTCTCTCACTGCACCCCCCAGGTCATCTCCTCTGCACAGAAGACACCCCTCCCCCAAGTCCCTCCTCCCTACAATTTGTACAAAAACCTGGTCTAGCCAGCAATGCCCACGTTCCCTTGAACACATAGAAAAAAAATGAATAGTTCAAACCTTAAATTCTGAACAGCAGAAATCAGCTCAGATTGCAATTTGCTTTAAGACACAAACTATAGCAGTGCTTTTCTGTAACATTACAACCTTTACATATCCTTACAAACTCCACAGACTTTCCATTATACAGTATCAAACAATAAAGGTACTCTTGAAATCCTTCCACACCCTTCTGCTTTCAGAAGCCATATAGACTCTTCTTTTAAAATCTACTTGCTATTCCAACTTTTCTCATTTTTGCTTAGTCAGGATTCACTACATTTTCTACCTCCACCACAATACTTCCTCAGATGACTTCACATACAACATTACGTAAATGATAGTTTTTGTTTAGGCTGATGTACATGGATGGCGCAGGGGCAACAGCGCTTTATTTTGCACTCAGCTGCTGTATCTAATTTGAAAATGTTCAGTGACAAGACTAGGTCCTGTAATAGTAAACTGCTCCATTTTATACCATCATTCCCTCAACCTCATTTGCACAATCATCATCGAGGGTCAAATTACCAATCAGGAATATTCAAAATATCCAAGTATACCTTTAATACAGAAAAAGTCTTTCATATGGTAATATCACAATCATCACACTTAATTTTTTTTTCAAAATGGTGTTAGAAAACTCTGTTCTCACAGTAATGAAGTAAAGCAGCTGAAAACCTTCAGTGACTTACAGAGGTTTCATTAGCATCATCCTCCTGTACATTACCATCCTATTTGCAAAGAAAGCATCACATTGGTGATTCTGGAAACTGCTGCCTTTGAGCAAGGGCCTGGTTGCTCAGCAATCGTTGCTGCTGTTGTAGAAACTGGACAACTTCTGGACTTCTCAATAATGACTAAAAATAAATATAATTGCATTACTCATCAAATATTATCAAATACTATTGCAATAGAAGTTTTTTTTGTACTCTATTACAAATTTTTAAATTCAACTAGAATTTTTGTTCTGCAAACTTCCCATTCTATATTTCACAGCAAAAAACAAATTCTCCTCCCATGCTCACAACAGAAAGCTAAGCTTGAAGACCACAAATAGAAACTAAATGTTAGTGTTTCAGCCACATTTCTGATTGAACTCTTCAAACTGGGTACTCCGTAGCATTTCTGAAAGCAAAATTATTTTTGTTTAAAAGAAACAAATCAAAGCAGTGCTGGGACACAGCCTACAAACATACATACATTGTGACATATCTGTTTCTTTACTAACTGACTGATTATCATAGCAAATGGACTCTTAAAACAAGTTTCATGGATAAACTATCCAAAACATCTAGAACAGTATTTTTGATCCAGTAATGTGCACAATATATTTAAAGAATTAGCAGCACAGGCCATTCAATGGAACAGTGTAGCTTTCCATACATTATACAAACCTGCCACATTATTTCATTGCACTGTAACATTTCTTTCTATTTCTTTCTCTCTTATGTAATTAGCCAGTTTAGCCTTACATTGCATCAACAAAAGGCAAGCATAAAAAAACGAGGTGTCCAACTCCTTTCAAGGTGAGCTTGAGAACAGAGCAGCCTGATTTGATACAATAACCATCCCATTAGAACGTGTGCATTAGAATGGACAGTCTTTTGTTCGCAGTTAGACTTCCACATCAGAAATAAATAGTTATTTTTAAATTTTATTCATTCTTGTTATGTGGGCACTGCTGACTAGGCCAACATTTATTGTCATTCCCTGGAGAGGCTGATGAACTGCACTCTTGAATCATTGCAATCAATATGGTGGAGATACATTGGCAGTGCTGTTAAGGAGTGCCAAGATTTTCACTCATTCCTAATTAAAGAATATTGAAACAGTTTCAAGTCAGGATGCTTGGAGGGAATTTGCAGATGCTGGTGGTGTTCCCATATATCTGCTGTCCTTATCCTTCCAACTGGTAGAGATCACAGGATTGGATGATGCTATCAAAACAGCCTTGGTAAGTTGTTGCAGAGCAGTACGTAAATGAGACACACTGCTGCAACATTTCTCATTGGAGATGGTTATTGCCTTGTACTTGTGTTGTGCGAATGTTGGAAATGTGTTGCTGGAAAAGCGCAGCAGGTCAGGCAGCATCCAGGGAACAGGAGAATCAACGTTTCGGGCATAAGCCCTTCTTCAGGAATCATTCCTGAAGAAGGGCTTATGCCCGAAACGTCGATTCTCCTGTTCCCTGGATGCTGCCTGACCTGCTGCGCTTTTCCAGCAACACATTTCCAGCTCTGATCTCCAGCATCTGCAGACCTCACTTTCTCCTTGTGCGAATGTTACTTGCCAATTATCAGCTCTAGAAGATGTCCGTACATTTATAAATATAGACCTGCCTGTTAGTTAAGTGATGATTTTGTTCCAGATGATAGTTTCTGAAAGCATTTGCATTACCAAGGTAAAACGGTCTGTCTGTATTTGCTATGCTTATTAAGCATATAAACTGGGTACAACTCCAACCAGTGAAAAGCTTGCCCTCTGATTTCCATTGAGTTCAATCTTGGTAGGGCTCCTTAATGCCATGCCCAGTCAAATGCTGACTTGATGTTAAGCAGTCACTCTCACCTCACCTTCAGTGTTTCAGGAGCTATGTAGCTTTAGTAGAAACTAAACTGAGCATCAAAAACCAGATTATTTCTTTACAAGTGCAGCTTGATTGCATTGTCAATGGCACTTTGCACAATGTTGCTGATAAGTGAGAACAGACTAATGTTAGGTAATTGGATGATTTGTCCTTTTTTTTTGAGTACAAGACTTTCCTGAGCAATTTTCCACATTGCCAGATCGACGCTAGTGTTGTTGCTGTACTGAAACAGATTAGCTTGAGGCACAGGAAGTTCTGGACCACAGAACTTCAAGCACTTTTGCCAGGGCCCATAACTTTTACAGAATACATTGCCTAGACCCAAGTCTTCAAATCACATGATTGAAACATAGCTGAAGAACATAGCTGGGACTTCAGAAGGAGGCTGAGACTGATCACTGACTCAGCATTTCTGGCTGAAATTAGATACAAATGTTCCAGCTTTGTCTTTTGCCGGAGGGTGTGGTATGTGATTCTGGTTCTGAGGCTGTACTGCTAAAGTTTCAGCAGACAAATAGGAGAGTCCTTGTAAAAATTCAACTATCCTGCTCAACGGGAGCATATTCAATTTTCCACGGAGTTCACATCAGTTCGTCTTTAAATTTGTGGTGGTAAAACTCACAATTTCAAGCATTTATTACTGATTGGACTTTACAGACTGGGTTCACCCAACCGCAATAGATCAGCAACTGTGGCATATACAGAATGTACTGAACAGTATCTTCCATAAATGGAAAAAAAACTGAATCATATTTGAACAGAGTGGTATGACAAGGATTTATCACTTAAAAAATACAACATATATTTTCCTCAAAATAAAAGAATCAAATAATTCCTGTCTCACCAATCTCTTTTGACTTAAAACTTGCTCAAGGAGGCTTGCTTTACGACTCGTTTGATGCACTATCATACATCTCAAACGTTGTTTGGTGGCAGATGTAGGTCTTTCATCTGTATCATCCTGTTCAGAAATGAGAATACGTAAGTGCTTTACACATTAAAAAATATCACCTGCCATTAAACATCCCATTTAGTCATTGTTCCAGGTCATAATGACCTTTCACTGATCTCTTTCAAGGGAATCAATCTGTTTATCTCTTCAAAACCCGACATGACCTCTTTTTCCACAATCCTTAAAAACGCAAGTCTTCAACATATCAAAAATGAATTGGCTTCAAAGCAGTGATATTTTGCACTACAAGTTGCTGGAAGTGCAGGATTTCAATAATGTGACACTGTCCAGGAGAGGGCATGTGGGATGTGAATGAATAAAACAAGCACTGTAAACCCCTTTAATCAATTTGAAGAATTATGAAATTAACAGCATAAAGACCAAGAAGGTACTGTAAGTTAGAATCAGTGAAATCAATGTCAAATCTGGTGCAGAAAGAAAAATAAAGAGAGGAAGGATGTTTAAAACATCAACAATTAAACTTGAAGGAATGAGGCTCCACGTTTGAATTTTTAGTGCCAGAGACAATGAAATGGCAATTAATAACACCTAATGCTTTTAAAGGTTTGCTTACACTAATAATCACTGGACTGAGGTATCTGTGGTGAATATCTGACATATAAATAATGTACAAATGTGGATTTATGTAGAACCTTTCACCTTTTCGGCATATCCCAAAATACTTTACAGATAATTATGTAGTATATGGACATCTAGTTTCCATAAAAGCCTCAAACAGCATTATAATAATGACCAGATTCTTCTTTAAAATGATGTTGGTGAGGGTCAGGACACAGGGAAATGCTTTGGCTCTTATCTGAAATGGGTGCATGGCCTTTTTTTTTAACATTTACCTCAGATGGCAGACAATACCTTGGTTTATTGTCTCAGCTAAAAAGGCAAATGCATGATGTTCAATGTATACTAGTAGTATGGAAAACCACAAAAAACATTTAAACAAAGCAAACAGCTGAGTGATGCACCTCAAACAATAACATTTAGCTATTTGTATTTAACAATGCCCTTTTCCCTTATCTGAAGGTGTATATTATTTCAACATAAATAACAACAAACATCTGTGGCCTCATTTTGACTACTGAATCTGGTGCAGAACTGACTTAAAAGAAAAACTGTTCAATGTTTATTTCACAGTTATTAATGGCATGAAGAGCTGGAAATTCAATAAATCTAGTTATTTGTGGGCTGGTACAAGATGTGATGATTGTGAAAGTTGTTGGATTAGAATACAGCATTCAGAAAAGCAGCAAACACCTTTTTTTGTACAGTAAAAGGCAAAGTGGACCTTTTTGGTGGACTAGACAGGTGGACTGCAGCAGTTCAAGAAGGCAGATCACCACCACCACCACCTTCTCAAGGGGAAGCAGGAATGGGCAATAAATACTGGTCAGCCAGTGATGCTCACATTCCATCAATGAATAAAAAAAATCTTTCAAATAAAAATTATAAACTATAAATTAAGACAGGAAATAAAGAAATTAAAGCTTATTATTCAAGACTATTTGAAGTTACAGCATGCTTATGCATTTTTGTTTCAAAGTTATTGAGATTGAGAACTCATCACAATTAACAAAACCACTGGCCAAGTGTAACTCCTGGTCTGTCTGGAATATTGGGCAATACACAACAGCTGACTCAACAACCCTGAGCTGGAAGGGGTAAAGGATGGGGATATTTAACTTAATTTCTTACTCCAGTACATGCAGATAACAAGCAAAGAGTATAAAGAAAAACATGTACATTTATACAGTTTCATATATATTACATTTCATTAGCAGTCTGAAGGCACTTTACAGCCCAGCCAATAAATTACTTTAAATGTACCACAGTTTAGTGATCACAAGTTCAACTCTCACTATCGCAAGAACATGAATTCAACAAATTTGCTAATTTTAGGGCAGGAGCCACTAAAGTTTCTGTTATCATAATTAGAAGAAACAATAGAGGTACTATATATTACTGAGTGTATTCTAGTGGCCAAATTGTAGGAAAGATAGAAACAAAGTTGCGGGAAGATGAAAGAAATGGAAATATTATTTAGTCGAGTTATAGAGCCATAGAGATGTACAGCACAGAAACAGACCCTCCAGTCCAACTTGTCCATGCCAGCCAGATATCCTAAATTAATCTAGTCCAATTTACCAGCATTTGGCGTATATCCCTCTAAACTCTTCCTATTCGCATACCCATCCAGATGCCTTTTAACTGTTGTAATTGTACCAGCTTCACAACTTTCTTTGGCAGCTCAGTCCATACATGCATCATCCTCTGCATGAAAAAGTTGCCCCTTAGGTCCCTTTTAAATCTTTAAATTTGAACTATGCCCTCTAGTTTTAGACTCCCCTATCCTGGGGAAAAGACCGTGGCTATTCATCCTATCTATGGTCTTCTAAACTTCTCGGAGGTCACCATTCAGCCTCCAATGCTCTCGGAAAGTAGCCCAAGACTATTCAGCCTTTCTGTATAGCTCAATCCCTCCAATCGTGGCAACATTCTTATAAATCTTTTCTGAACTCATTCAGGTTTTACAATATCTTTCCTATAGCAGAGAGACCAGAATTGAATGCAGTAATCCAAAGGTTGCTCCTGTACAGCCGCAACATGACTTCCTATCTCCCCTCCTCAATGCACTGACCAATAAAGACAAGCATACCAAATGCCTTCTTCACCACTCTGTCTACCTGTGACTCCACTTTCAAGGAACTATGAACCTGCTCCCCAAGGTATCTTTGTTCCGTTATGTGTATGAGTGATGCCCTGATTTGCCTTACCTAAACACGGCACCTCACATTTCATGATCTGTATGGGTTTCCAGAAGACTTTTGACAAGGTGTCACACAGAAGGCTGCTAAATAAGTTCAGGGCCCATGGTGTTGGGGCACTGTAATGGTATTGACAGAGGACCAGGTAACTGGTAGAAGGCAAAGAGTCAAGATAAGGGAGTTTGTTTCAGGATGGCAACTGCTGACTTGTGGAGTTCCACAGGGGTCCATGTACGGACCACAACTATTCATGTTACACATTAATAATCTGGGCTAAGGAACTAAGGGGATTGTTGCTAAGTTTGCAGATGATTGGAGGGACAAGTAGTATTCAGAAACTGCTCACAATAGTCCAAATGCAGTCTGACCAGAGACAGTATATCTCTGCTCTTGTACTTTAAACCTCTTGAAATGAATGCTACAACTGCCTTTGCCTTCTGAACTGCCAACTGAACCTGCACAGTAACCTTAAGCCCCTTTGTCCTCAGATTTCCAAAGCCTTTTGCCGTTTAGAAAACAGTCTATGCCTCTGTTCTTCCTACCAAAATTCATAACCTCATACTTTCCCACACGGTATTCCATTTGCCACTTCTTTGCCCATTCTCTTAGCTTGTCCAAGTCCATCTGCAGATTCCCACCTTCCTCATGCTACTTGTGCCTCCACCTATCTTGGTGTTCATTTGCAAATTTAGCAACAATGCCCAGAGATCTTTCATCCAAATCATTAATGAATAGCATGAATAGTTGTGGCCTCACCACTGACCCCTGTGGAACTCCACTAGTCCACTTCTGCCTCTACTAATGGTCAAAGGTCTGCACTTCAGCAAGAAACCCAGTAACCTTTCAAGAAAGAATCAGAGTGGAAATAAAACCCAAAAATAACTGTTTGCACAGCATATGTAGTTTATGCTCATATAAGTTTTGTTCCTGCTGACCATAGCCTGAACGCTCTTCTTCTTCTTGTATTTGTCCTTGTAAGTTTTGTTGCGGTGCTTTTTGCACATCCAAGGCTTCCTAGGTTTAGCCACCAGGTTGGTGGTTTCAGTACAATCCTGGTACACACATTTCCTGATCACCGTCTCGCTGTGGCCGCTTTCTTCCTCCTCTTCATCCTCCTCATCATCATCATCTTCCTCATCTTCCTCTTCATCTTCTAACTCCTCCAATTCCTCTTCTTCTTCCTCCTCCTCCTCCTCCTCATCATCATCGTCCTCTTCTTCTCCTTCTTCCTCATCCTCCTCCTCCTCCCCGTTAGCCTGCCTGGAGTTCTCTGTAGTATCAGGAGCCCGCACGGCTTCCTCTGCTCCTCTTGCCTGACTACTTTCGAAGAGAGCCGCGGCGATAACCACCGTGGTCACCTCCTGGGGGCTGGCGCTGTGAGGGGACACGCCCGTCGTCGGCGTGGTGGTGCTGGTGGCAACAGCACCCTGGCTGCTCCGATCGCGCTCGCTTTGCCCCTCACTCATCCCGAATCACACGCCGCGACCTCCGACTGTAAACAACCCCCACGGAGGCCCAGCCTCTGCACATTACTGCGCATGCCCAGACGTCTCGTCGCGCACACCACCGTGCAATGTCAGAGTTACTCCCCGCCCCCCTCCTGTACCCACCAATCAGCTACGGTGTTATTGGGATCACGTGGTATTCGCCCGACCGTGGGTGGCGGCCATCTTGGTAATGGAGAAATGCTATTTGGTTTCATTATCGTGGGATGGTCAGTTGTTGGAAGCATTTCTGCGAGGCTTTACTGTTCATCACTTATAGAAGTTTATGAAATAATGAGGGGTATAGTTAGGGTCAATGACAGTTGTCTTTTTCCTTGGATGCGGGATGCCAAAACAAGGGGGTACATTTTTAAGGTGAGGTGAAAGATTTAAAAATGACATGGGGACAATTTTTTTTTACACAGAGGGTGGTTTGCGTGTGCAATGAACTTCCCAGGGAAGTGGTGGATGTGGGTACAGTTATAACGTTTAAAAGATTTTTGTATAAGTACATGAATAGGAAAGGTTTTGAGGGATATGAGCCAGGAGCAGGCGAATGGGACTAGTTTAGTTTGGGATTACAGGGAATTCTCCTAATTTGTGATTTGTGGACTTCCATTTATAAAGCAAGTTCCTGTTCGCTGTTATACAATTCTACCCCCGACACTAGCTGAACAGCGAAACCCAACCTAAGGATCCTTTGTTTGTGAAATACAAATTCAGTGTGATCAGCTAAAACAGGAATGCAATCGGTGTTGCAAGCCTTGAAACTTAGCGTGAAACTGGGAATTGTAGTCTACGTTTAGAAGAAACTTTACTTCAATCTGGGGGGCGAATCTTGAGGACTGGACTTCCAGATAAGCATCTGATGTGGTCAGTCAGCTTGCATGCTTTCTGGTGAAGAGCTTTGTGAAAGGTACAGTGCTGTAGTCAGTGATTTTAGTGTTAAATCTACTGTATTATTTCATTAAAATATATGATTTAAAGATTTACTTAGACTGTGCTATCATTTGCATTAAATTACTTATTTTGTTTCAATATTTACTAATTTTTTTGGTGGCCTGCCCCAACCTTGTTTTTCCCATAGGCCCCATTATTTATATTCTGTTACATGGCTTTGTATGGTAACGCAACTATTACATTATAGGAGAACTATCTGTATATTTGGCATGGACTGGTTGGACCGAAGTGTCTGTTCCTGGGCTGCGTGACTCTGTGACAATGATCTTTAATTGTAGGTTCTCAGGATCTGCACTGTGTGAACCAGTGCCTGACGTAGCTCAGCACCTTCAGCATGGCAATCTGCACTTGCTGCAGGGAAATATTGAGTTCAGAAAGTGGATGGCTTCTGGTTTTTATTTCTGAACTTCTCCTATGTGCCCCTCTCTTCCAACGCCAGACCAAACAGTCAGCCTCCAGATCACAGCCATCAGCGACTGATAACTGAAAGTTAATGACAATTATGTCAGCCATCTTCATGTCTTGCTTGCAGGTGAACTTGTAATGGAGGAATGGATACCCAAGAAGCCATGATCCAGTAGCCAGTTCACCATGCAGAATATCTTTGTGTATATGGCTTTCATCCATCCAGTCATCGTGATTAAACCAGAACACACATTATTGACTTGGCAATGTTTGTACGATGTTGGAGTTAGAATAAGGGTCACTAACCACTTTGTCCATTATAGGCTTCTCTTGTAACTTTATATTTTGTCCTGTGTCTTGTTGGTTAGTTCTCCAGAACACTGCTTCTCAGGACAGTGACTGGGACATTCCTGGCTAGTTTCTTCTTGTTGCTGCCCTTGTATTTTTGGAATTTGAACCTGGTACTGGAAGGAGTACCTCAAGTATTAGGATGGCAGTAGGGGTCTGGCAAGCCTTGGATGGGGAGAAGCCTGAGCCCCCAGTTGGGTCCAACATTACTAAGATGTGAGTCAGTGAGGGGGGCTTATTGGTGTGTCAGTGACTGGAGTGGAGCAGGAGAGGAGTTGGGCAGACCCAACAGTGATGGAGGAGTGATTCACGAAGAGGGGCTGCTCAGTTAGTTAGTAGGGATGACAAAGTGACAGAAGAAAATGTGAATGAATGTGGGGGAAGAGGGTGAGAAGCTGATGAGTGTGTGGGGATTGGGGAGAGGATTTTGGTGGGGACAAAGTGCAGAGCATCAAGGGAGCAGTGCATATGCAATGAGAAGACAGATTGTAAGTAAACTATATTATATTTGGAATGCTGCAAGGGGCATTTTTTTGTTGTTGAATAATTTCCAAATCTGAACTCTGCAGTCCTGCCACATCCAGTCATGAACATTTGTGAACTATTAAACAAGTCACTAGAAGAGGCTACACAAATATCCCTGTGCCTAATGATGGAAGAACCCAACAAATCAGTGCAAAAGATGAAGCTGAAGCATTCCCAGCAATTTTCAGTTGGACAATTTGAGTGGATGATCTGTCTTGCCTCCTCGAATGGTTGCTAGCATTACAGATACCAATCTTCAGCCAACTCTATTAATTCTGCATCATACTTTTTTTAAAAAGTCAGAGGCATTGGATACTGCAAAGGCCATCGGCATTAACAACATTCCAGCAACTTGCGTTCTCCTAACTAAGCTATTCCAGTACAGCTAGAGCACTAGCATCTACCAAACAACGTGGAAAATTGTCCAGGTGTATCCATCATACAAAATGCAGGACAAATCCAACCTGGCAAATTACGGCACCATCAGTCTATTCTCAAGCATTAGTAAAGTGGTGGAAGGTGTTATCAATAGTGCTATCAAGCAACACCTGCTTAGCAATGACCTGCTCAATGATGCCTGGTTTGGGTTCTGTCAGGGTCACTCAGCTCCTGACCTCATTATAGCCTTAATTCAAACATGGACAAAACAGCTGAATTCCAGAGGTGGGGTGAGAGTAATATGCCTTTGACGTCCCAGCTGCATTCGACCAAGTGTGCCACTAAGAGCCCGAGCAAAACTGGAATCAATAGTAATGGGGGCAAGCTGGTTGGTGTCATATCTGCCATATAGGAAGACAGTTGTAGTTGGAGGTCAGTCATCTCAGCTCCAGGAAATTTCTGTTGGAATTCTTCAAGTCGTGTCTTGGGCTCAACCGTCTTCTGCTTCACCAATAACCTTTCCTCTATCAAAAAGTAGTGATGTGCAATCAATGGCAAACAATGTTCAGCACCACTTATGACTCCTCAGATACTGAAGTATTTCATGTTCAAATGCAATAAGATGTAGAAAATATCCAGGCTTGGGCTGACAAGTGGCAAACATCATAAATGCCAGGCTATGACCATCTTCAGTAAGAGACAATGTAATACTACCCCATGACATTCAATGGCACTTACCATCACTGAATTCCCACTATCAACATTCTTGGTGTTACCATTGATCAGAAACCCAACTAGACGCACTACGTAAACACAGTAGCCACAAGAGCAAGTCAGGGGCTAGTAATACTGCAGTGAGGCACTCACCTCCTAACTCCTCGAAGATTAGAGTCAAGATTAGAGTGGTGCTGGGAATGCACAGCAGGTCAGGCAGCATCTGAGGAGCAGGAAAATTCCTGATTCTCATTCTTGATGAAGGACTCCTGCCTGAAACATCTATTTTCCTCCTGCTTGGATGCTGCCTGATCTGCTGTGCATTTCCAGCACCACTCTAATCTTGACTCTAATCTCCAGCATTTGCAGTCCTCACGTTTTCCTAACTCTCCAAAGCATGTCCACCATCTAAAAGTCAGGAACATAATTGAATACTACCCACTTGAGTCAATGGGTGCAGTTCCAACAACACTCAAGAAACTTGTCACCATCCAGGGCTGACTAACCTGATTGAGTTTTTTTTTGAAGAAGTGATTAAAGTTGATGAAGGCAGAGCAGTGGACATCGTCTATATGGACTTGGTTCTTGACAAGGTTTTACATGGTAGATTGGTTAGCAAAGTTAGATCGTGTGGAATACAGGGAGATCTAGCCATTTGGATACAAAATTTGATCTAAAGTAGGAGATAGAGGGTGATGGTGGAGAGTTGCTTTTCAGACTGGAGACCTGTGACCAGCGGTGTGCTGCAAGGATTGGTGCTGAGTCCATTGCTTTTTATCATTTATATAAATGATTTGGATGTGAACATAGGAGGAATGGTTAATAAGTTTGCTGATGACACCAATATTGGTGGTATAGTGGACAGCAAGGAAGGTTACCACAGAGTCAATGGGACCTTAATCAGATGGGCAAATGGGCCAAGGAGTGGCAGATAGAGTTTAATTTAGATAAATATGAGATACTTCATTTTGGTAAATCAAATCAAGGCATAACTTTTAATGGTGAGGCCCTAGGGTGTGTTGCCTAATGAAAAGACCTCTGGGTGCAGGATCATAGCTCCTTGAAAGTGGAGTTGTAGGTAGACAGGGTGGTGTAGGAGGAATTTGGTATTCTTGCCTTTATTGGTCAGCGTATTGAGCGTAAGAAGGTCATGTTGTGGCTGAACAGGAAATTGGTTAGGCCACTTTTGGAATACAGCATTCATTTCTGATGTCCCTGCTATAGGAAATATGTTGTTAAACATGAAAGGGTTCAGAAAAGATTTACAAGGATGTTACAAGGATGTTGCCAGGGTTGGAGGTTTTGAGCTATAGGGAGAGGCTGAATAGGGGCTATTTTCCCTGGAGTATTGAAGGCTGAGGGATGACCTTATAGAATTTTATAAAATCATGAGGGGCATGGATAGGGTGAGTATTCAAGGTTTGTCCCCTGGGTAGGGGAGCCTAAAACTACAGGATATAGGTTGAGAGGGGAAAAAATTAAAAGGGACCTGAGGTGCAACTGTTTCATATAGAGAGTGGTGCATGTATGGAATAAGCTGCCAGAGGAGGTTGTAGAGGCTGATACAATTACAACATTGAAAATGCATTTGGTTGGTATATGAATAGGATGGATTTAGAGGGGGATGGGCCAAATGCTACCAAATGGGACTAGATTAATATGGAATATCGGGTCGGCATGGACAAGTTGGCCCAAAGAGTCTATTTCCATGCTGTACATCTCTATGACTTTATGACAAAGCAGCCCACTTGATTGGCACCACCGTAAGTGTCTTCACCCTTCACCACTGATGTTCAACAGCAGCAATATGTATTGTCTACAAGATGCACTGCAAAAATCCACTGAAGATCCTTAGACAACACCTTCTAAACCACGATGACTTCCACCTCAAAGGACACGTGCAACAGGTAGATGCACGTGTCCGCCTGTAAGTTCCCTTCAAAGCCACTCACCATCGACTTGTATTGCCATTCTTTCACTGTCTCTGGGTCAAAATCCTAGAATTACCTTCCTTAGAAAAGTGCTTGTTAACCTACCACATATGAACTTGTTCAAGAAGGAAGCTCACCACCATCTCAAGAACAACTAGGGACGGACTATGAATGCTGCCGAACCAGCAATGCCCAAGTCCCATGAGTGAATTAAAAAAAAGATCCTGAGAAAAATCATTCTAATATTGAATGAATAGTGAATTTTACACCACTCCCTCCTGTTCCTCCTTTGTCTTTCCCTCTGGGTCAAAGCTGACTTGCTTCAATTCTGCTGGGGTAGCTTCTATGGTAGTTGAATCAACCTATCCTGGAGCCTCAGACTCTGCCACAGGTTGGGGAGGTGGTGTTTGATGAGGTCAGTGGGTGGAAACCAGCTGAGTGTGTGCATTCTTTCTGCTGTTTGTACTTGGCCTCCATGTCTTCCACTCGGTGAAGTTTAAAGTGGTTAGTGTCTTCACAGATGCATCTTCTCCAGTTTGTGCTTCCTAGGGCAAGTGATTCCCACATGTTGGTGGGGATCTTATTTAGGGAGGCATTCAGAATGTCCTTGTAGCATTTCCTCTGCCATCCTAGTGATTACTTAATATTGTTTAGTTTGGAATAGAGCATTTGTTTAGGGAGACTTATTTTAGCAAGCCAACAATGTGTCCAACCATCACAACTGGTGGTGTGTGACCAGTGATTCAATACTAGGGATATTGTCCCAGGAAATGATGCTCATATTGGTACACCTATCCTGCCAATGGCTTTGCAGGATTTTGTGAAGGCAGCACTTATGATAACTCTCCAGCGATTGAGGTTTCTGGTGCATAAGGTCCATGCTTCTGATGCATACAGTGGGTTGGGGACTATGATTGCTCTGTAGGCCATGAGCTTGGTGCTGTGTTTCAACTCTTGAATTTTGAACACAATGTTCCTCAGGTTTCCAAAGTCTACAGTGCTGCACTGGAATCAGTGTTGGATTTCATCATCAATTCTCTCATAAATACCTTCTTAGCCATCCTAAGGGTGGCACAGTGGTTAGCACTGCTGCCTCACAGTGCCAGAAACCCAAGTTCAATTCCCTCCTCAGGGGACTAACTGTGTGGAATTTGCACATTCTCCCCATGTCTGTGTGGATTTCCTCCAGGTGCTCCGGTTTCCTCCCACAGTCCAGAAATGTGCAGATTAGGTGAATTGGCCATGCTAAATTGCCCGTAGTGTTAGGTGAAGGGGTAAATGTTGGGGAATGGGTCTGGGTGGGTTGTTCTTCAGAGGGTCGGTGAGTGTCTCCTCAAATTCAGCCGCCTATAAAAATCCATCACCATTCTCCACCTGCTTCACGATAGCATGCAAGCCATGATCCTCACCTCTGGATCTACCACAGAACCAGTACAGTATGAATGCAAATTGATGTCAAACAGCATGCATCATTGCACTAACCATCTTCTTTGCTCCAAAATTCCACCCTATGTCCAGGTAACTCCCAGGCAGAGTGGAGCTAACCTACAGTACAAGAGGAAACTGTCCAACCTCCATTGCCTCCAGGCCAGTACCATGACCACCCCAACTTCTATCATTGAACTTCAGTATACCAATAATGCTTGCATGTGTACACACGCGACCTAGAAACCATAGTCAATGCATTCAATAAGGTTTATAGATTAGATTAGATTACTTACAGTGTGGAAACAGGCCCTTCGGCCCAACAAGTCCACACCGACCCTCCTTGAAGTGCTCTCCAGCTTCTAGATTACTTCTAAGTCTTTGAGCAACTCTCATTTTTGGCTTTCAGTGGAGTAGGTCCTTCAGTACTCTGACCATAGATGGCTTTGATTGTGCTGAAGAAGCAAAGTGCATCATAGTTGTTGGTGAGTTGCTGAGTATCCTGTGTCTTTCAACACACCATCTATTCTTCTGGTCACAGGTTCCTTGTTGCATCTTGGCTTTCAGTTCTCTGTAGGCTTGCTTTTTCTTGTTCAGGCTTTGGTGGAGCTGCCAGTTTAGAAACACCTTACATTTTATGGCCTGTGGGATCCTGGATCTCCTGATCATTCTCGATGATCCAGTCTTGGTATTTCCTGGTTGAGAGGCTGAGCGTCTTCGCACAGGTGCTGATTCTGGTGATTATTAGTGATTATTATTATGGACCAGGTCCTGTGGATACTCTTCGGCTCTGGCACGTTGGTTGTTGCCTGGTTGGCTGTGAGGCACACCCTGAGTAGGTCTTTCCTCTCTGGGTCTTTCAACCAGCAACATTGAGTCTCCTGCAGCAAAGTTCTTTCTACTTTTGCTGCTTTGGGACCATGTTGGTGGAGGTAGTAGAATGGATTAATCAGTGGTTGGTCCAGCAGTTGTTAACTCCAGTCATTGAACGGTTGATGTGGACATCTGTGCAGTGTCTCAATTGAACCATGATGTAGTCTATTAAGTGCCAGTGCAGGGGTGTTGTAATGAGGTGTTGTGCTTGTTCCTCTGATGGAAGAGGTATCCATTATGATGAAGTCTTAGGCACTTCATCAGGAAGAGGACTCCATCATTAGAGTTTGTCTTCCCTACACCACCTTGCCTCACATGCTTTTCCAAAGGTTTGCATCCCTCCTGACTCTTGTATTAAAGTCAGTGAGGAGAATGCACTTGTCGCCTTTGCGGATGTGGGACAGTAATTGTTCAAGGTTAGTGTCAAATGCCTCTTTTGACTCACCTGTTGCATCGAAGGTCCAGTTGTAGACACTGATAATTATGATGTGTTGCTTTTGGATCAATGTGAGCCATAGGATCCTGAGTCTGTCACTTATCCCACAGGGGGATTTGTTGAGATGTCCAACCAGTTTGTTTGTTGAGGCAAATCCAAACCCACATTCTTATTCTTTCTCAGGTTTGCTTTTCCAAAAGAAGGTGTAACCATCACCTTGCTCTTTAAGTTGGCCTTCTCTTGCCACTTGTATCTAGCTCAGAGCAGTGATGTCAATGTTAAAGGTGAAATGTCAATTCTTTGAGAGCATGACAGAACACTTTATCTAGCAGGGCGATTTTCATGCCAGAGTGGGAACAGACCATGATGCATAACTCTCCTGCTTCAGATTTTGTTGCCATTTTCTCCAATGAAAAAAGCAGGCTTATGGTTTGTTAGGACAGTGGCGACCTTTGACTTTATGACATACTGGCTTTTGTTGCTGTATTGTGGCCAACTGGCTTGTGATTGCCAGTAACAGAGGGAAAGTTGTTATAATTACAGGTGGTCATAACACTGCACAAGTTAGATCCCAAAATGAAACTTAGCTTTTTAAAAACGTGTTTATAACACCTGGGTATGGTTGACATGCCAGACCTGATGTACCCTTCCATTAATGCCCAGAGGGAAGTAAAGAGTGAATCACATTGCTGTGTATCTGGATTCACACTTAGGCCAGACTACGGAAGGATATTCAATTTTCTTCTGTAAAGGACATGAGATTTAACATACCGTAAGTTTTATTTCTGCTATTTTCTCACCATGGTTGTCTGTCAGTTTATTCCAATGATCTTCACTATGCATTCATGCAAGCTCCTCCATCGTAACAAGGCTAAGGAGCTAGTTCCAGCAAAGAACAAGTCAAGAAGTCCTCAACAGCAGAGCAAGGCTGTGACCAAACAGAATGTGAAGATAGAAGAAGGCTGTAGTGTGGATGTGGCCCAGTTCTCAAGGTTTGCCTTGCTGCTGAATTCAGCCATTGTGATGATGATGCTCCTTTAACAAGGTTAGGTTGTTCTTGGTTTCTCTTTCATTATATCATAAAGACCTAGACTTTGAAATGCCTGGGGTTGATCGATTTGAGAATGCTTTCAAGTTTAAAAAAAACACGTGCACTGATTCAGTATGTGGATGTACCTCCTAGAGAAGGTGCAAAACTTGACCTACTCTTGGGAAATAAGGCAGGACAGATGACTGAGGTGTCAGTGGGGGTGCACTTTGGGGCCAGCAACCATAAATCTATTAGTTTTAAAATAGTGATGGAAAAGGATAGACCAGATCTAAAAGTTGAAGTTCTAAATTGGAGAAAGGCCAATTTTGACGGCATTCAGCACGAACTTTCAAAAGCTGATTGGGCACAGATGTTTGCAGGTAAAGGGACGGCTGGGAAATGGGAAGCCTTCAGAAATGAGTTAACGAGAGTCCAGAGAAAGTATATTCCTGTTAGGGTGAAAGGAAAGGCTGGTAGGTATAGGGAATGCTGGATGACTAAAGAAACTGAGGGTTTGATTAAAAAAAAGAAGGAAGCATATGTCAGGTATAGACAGGATAGATCGAGTGAATCCTTAGAAGAGTATTCTAATCCTTAGAATAAAGGCAGAAGGAGTATACATAAGAGAGAACACAGGAGGGCAAAAAGGGGCCATGAGATAGCTTTGGCAAATAGGGTTAAGGAGAATCCAAAGGTTCTTTACAAGTACATTAAGGACAAAAGGGTAATTAGCGAGAGAATAATGCCCCTCAAAGATCAGCAAGGCGGTCTTTGTGTGGAGCCACAGAAGATGGGAGAGATACTAAACGAGTACTTTGCATCAGTGTTTACTGTGGAAAAGGACATGAAAGATACAGAAAGTACGGAAATACACAGTGACATCTTGAATAATATCCGTATCACAGAGGAGGAAGTGCTGGTTGTCTTAAAACGCATAAAAGTGGATAAATCCCCAGGACCTGATTAGTTGTACCCTAGAACTCTGCGGGAAGCTAGGGAAGTGATTGCTGGGCCTCTTACTGAGATATGTGTATCATCGATAGTCACAGGTGAGGTGCTGGAAGACTGGAGGTTGGCTAACGTGGTGCCACTGTTTAAGAAAGGTGGTAAGCCAGGGAACTATAGACCAGTGAGTCTGACGTCGGTGGTGGGCACGTTGTTGGAGGGAATCCTGAGGGACGTGATGTACATGTATTTGGAAAGGCAAGGACTGATTAAGGATAGTCAACATGGCTTTGTGCATGGGAAACCATGTCTCACAAACTTGATTGAGGTTTTTGAAGAAGTAACAAAGAGGATTAAATGAGGGCAGAACGATGGACGTGATCTATATGGACTTCAATAAGTCATTCAACAAGGTTCCACATGGGAGACTGGTTAGCAAGTTAGATCTCATGGAATACAGGGAGAACTAGCCATTTGGATACAGAACTGGCTCAAAGGTAGATGACAGAGGGTGGTGGTGGAGGGTTGTTTTTCAGACTGGAGGCCTGTGACCAGTGGAGTGCCATAAGGATCGGTGCTGGGCCCTCTACTTTTCATCATTTATAGAAATGATTTGGATGTGAGCATAAGAGGTAAATTTAGTAAGTTTGCTGATGACACCAAAATTGGAAGTGTAGTGGACATGGAAGAAGGTTATCTCAGATTACAACAGGATCTTGATCAGATGGGCCAATGGGCTGAGAAGTGGCAGATGGAGTTTAATTTCAATAAATGTGAGGTGCTGCATTTTGGGAAAGCAATTCTTAGCAGGACTTATACACTTAATGGTAAGGTCCTGGGGAGTGTTGCTGAACAAAGAGACTTTGGAATGCAGGTTCATAGCTCCTTGAAAGTGGAGTCACAGGTAGATAGGATAGTGAAGAAGGTGTTTGGTATGCTTTCCTTTGTTGGTCAGAATATTGAGTATAAGAGTTGCAAGGTCATGTTGCGGCTGTACAGGACATTGGGTAGGCCACTGTTGGAATATTGCGTGCATTTCTGGTCTCCTTCCTAACGGAAAGATGTTGTGAAACTTGAAAGTGTTCAGAAAATATTTAAAAGGGTTACCAGAGTTACCAGAGTTGGAGGATTTGAGTTATAGGGAGAGGTTGAATAGGCTAGGGCTGTTTGCCCTGGAGCGTCCGAGGCTGAGGGGTGACCTTAGAGGTTTATAAAATCATGAGGGGCATGGATAGGATAAATAGACAAAGTCTTTTCCCTGGGGTGGGTGAGTCCAGAACTAGAGGGCATAGGTTTAGGGTGAGAGGGGAATGATATAAAAGAGACCCAAGGGGCAACCTTTTCACGCAGTGAGTGGTATGTGTATGGAATGAGCTGCTAGAGGATGTGGTGGAGGCTGGTACAATTGCAACATTCAAGAGGCATTTGGATGGGTATATGAATAGGAAGGGTTGGAGGGATATGGGCAGGGTGCTGGCAGGTGGGGCTAGATTGGGTTGGGATATTTGGTCGGCATGGACGGGTTGAACCAAAGCGTCTCTTTCCTTGCTGTACATCTCTATGACTCTATGACAATAAAAAGGGAGTGGCCAGTTCTCCCAGCTCAGCTTTTCTCTGGTTTTAGCAGTCTGGCTGTTCACTGAAAGCAGGCAGTCAGATTAAGGTTGCTGGTTGAAGAAACAGCTATATGCAAGAAGGAGTTCATGAAGCCATCTTTCTGTGTCTCCTGTAAGACCCTGTGTTTGATTTTACCTTTTTTGCCAAGCAGTGTTTATGGGGATTGTTGCAGGAATTTGGAACAGCATGATTAACCTGGGATAATCTGTTGGGCTTTCAGATAGGTAAAGTTATTCTATATTCTGATCTCTTTTGTTTGTGTTTCATTCAGTAATCTTGTGAATAAATTGTTTTGTTTAAAACTAAGTGGTTTGACCAGCTGCATGACATCCCTCCTGGATAATCCACCTCACACCTGCTTAAAATAACTAGCAAAGTTAGGGTCTGGGTTACTTTCTTGAAATGTTTTTAGGGGGTCTGGCCTGATCTATGATAGCCATCAACTGCTAAGATTATGCAGAACTCAACTGCGCACTTGAATCTTCACTGTAAACAATGTCCAATACAAGCCATCACATGAAGTCCCGTAGTGAAGGTGGATTATTGACAGGGGCAAGGCTGTGATATCTGGGGGGCACACAGACAACTGTGGATGCATGGTGGTCATTGGGCACCTGTGTTGAGACAGGGGAACCTTCCAGGACCTGTTTCAGTGAATGAGCAAGACCTCTTTAGGATATCCTATGCTCAACCTGAAAGGAGAAGTGGCTAGAAAAGGTGCCTGTCCACTTACAGGGCATGGAAATTGTACCCAATGAGATTACAGTCCTTGTGTCCAATCACTAGCAAGACATAAAATGGATATCACTGCTCTTAGCAAAATCTAGTTCATTGGGGAGGGGCAGATGAGGAAGGCAGATGGAGAGTATACCTTCTTCTAGAAAGGGAAGTTAGACTGTGACCCCTGCATTCTTAGAGTCAGCTTTGCTATGAAGACCAGGATCTTTGCTTTGTTCTCTAAACTCCCTCTGGGTGTCAACGAGAGGCTGATGACCTTACATCTACATCTCAGCCATATCCAACATGCTACTGTCATTAAGATTTCCTCTCTAACTTTAGCTTCTGACCATGAATTTAACGGGAGTTGACTCTGATCTTGATAGTGTCCTTGATTCCATCCCGGCCTCCTCCAAAGGGCTTCTTCTTCAGCCAATTTGATTCATTCCATGTGATATCTGGATCAAGTGGAGGCACTGAATATACAAAGGCTATGAGCCCTGATAAGTTTTCAGTGCTGTTGCTGAAACGTTGTGCTCCAGAACTTGTTGCTCTCCTTACCAAGCTATAACCTTAACATCTATCCGACACTGGAAAATCACCCAGGAATGTCCTGTACACACATACACAGAAATCCATTCCAGCCAATGCCATATCAGTTTCTTCTCAGTCATAAGTAAAGTGATGGAAAGCGAAAATGTTTTTCCTCACATCACCTGTAAACCTTTTGTCTCTTACCTTAAGTCTATGCTCCCTGGTCATTGATCCCTTTGTCAAGGCGAAAAGTTTCTTCCTGTCTAATCTATCTCCACATCTCATAATTTTATCCAACTCAAATCATATCTCCTCTCAATCTTCACTGCTGTAAGAAGAGCAACTCCAGTCAGTTTGATCTGTCTTCATAACTGAAACTCTCCAACCCAGGCAACATGCTGGTAAATTTCCACTGCACTCTCTCTAGTGCTAGCTTAAACTCAGTGCTTTGACTAATAAAGGCAAGTATTCCATATACATTCTTAACCATTTTATTCATCTGTCCTAATACCTTAAAAGACCAGTGTAGATGCATATCAAGATCCTTCTTGAAGCAATTTCTGATTTTGTTTTGGATTTTTAGCATCCAGAACTTTTTTTCCTCTCTCTCTTTCTTTCTGGTTCCCAGGGTCCTCCCATTCATCATGTATTCCCTTGTCCTAATCGTCCTGCCCAAGTGCATCACCTGACATTTATCTGGATTGAATTCCACTCACTACCCTTTATCTGTTTAAAGCCCACTTTTAACAGCCCAGTTACGTAGTCTATTCCATATGAACAGCTTTTCAGTTCTTATTGGCTTGTGCCTATCTGCCACAGGAATGCATTAGGTGAAGTATAAAATACAAACTGTGTCAGTGAGAATGGTGGTACGGTTATCATTGTCAGGCAAATTCTCAGGAGCATTCTTATATTCTTAAGGTATTTTCTATTCCATAGATGTTCTGCTTATAGACTCCATTTGAGTGAATACAGTGTGATGATTATTTGATATAATGCTGTAGGTCAAGAAATGATCACCCAACATGTTAAAAATACTCCTGCTTTCCACAAAAGCCAGTGTGATCATCCAACAAAGACTTTATATTCTTTATAAGTATTACCAAGCATTTAATTCATAATAGTTTGACTCCAAATTATTTCCTCAAATTATTTTCCTTGTGAATCATCCATGTAGCTGCTTCAAACTTCTGTGTACAAGCAGTATGAACAGATTTTGCATAAATTGCATATCACAGCAGATGCGGCATTAATTATTTTCAGTTGCTTACATTAATCCTAGAACACATTTTTCATCAATATTTCACACTTAATTGATCATAATTAATGAATCCCTTTGGCACCATATTGTTAGCAGACTTAGCCAGGTGTTAATCCATTATTTCTTAAAGCGAAGCTTTGTTATGGCCAAATATTCTCCATCCTAATGCTTGCTCAGAGTTCCTTGCTGAGCATTCTATTGAACTTAACCCTGGACAAGCCATTGTAGTAATAAACATATGCGTCAAAGGATTATATAAGAGGCAAAAATAGATGGGCTATATGCTGCAAACCAGTTGGAATCTAATAAAAAAAAAGATAAGCATTTAGATAGAATCAGAAAACCACAGGCGGTATAACGACAGCAAAGAAACACATCTACAACCAAAGAGTGGTACTTAAATGACCTGATAATTGCTTAAAAACAAACATAAAATTATAAGAGAAGGGAAAGAAATGTGAAAAAAACAAATTGCTGATAGAGGTATAAAAACAGATTATTCTCTTTCATTTTAATATTTCCTTTTCCTTCTGATTGCTTTACTCATTTGTCTAACTCATTTATAACTGATGCACTGACCACATTTTTATCTCTCACTGGCTAGTCGAGTTTTAAATTGAAAGCAGCAGAATCAACTAGAAAAAAAGAGCACAGTTCATTTTGCAAGATAATGGTCTGTGCTATTTCTTGGCATGTCTAGTCTGCGTGAGAGCCTCCACCTGCTTATGGCAAAACTAATTTTGTTAGGGTTCAGTTAGTGTTCCTATGATTTACATAAATTTCCAACAGACCTTTCGCATGCTAGTTAAGTATATGGTCGGTTGTGGCTATTTGTGTTGATTTAATGAGTGATATAATTAGAATTATTTTTGTTAAGCAGAAACAGGAATGTTTTTCTGCTACCACAAAATAATCTTGCTAAGGTGATGCTGCAGGCACAGAAGCATCATTGCATAGACTATTCCAGGAGGCAGCCAATTGAATACTACATTTTCTACATCACACTTCATTTCAAAATAACTTCATTAGTTATAAAATGCTTTTTGACATCTTGAGTTAATTAAAGATGTTACATAGCTTTTCTCTCTCCTTTTCCTGTTTCCCTTCCCTTTCTTTTGTCTCCATCTTTCTTTCCTTCTTTCTTTTCACTTTCCCCTTAACATCCTCTCCATCTCCGTTCACCCCTTCTTTCATTCATTCTTCATGCTTCCTTACCACCCTCCTTTCCTTAATGCTTTTCTCCTTCTTGCCAACTCCTTTCCTTCCCCTTTCCTCTCCCCCTTTCTACGTCACCTTTTTGAACTCAGAGGCTTTAAGGATTAATAAAAACAAGAAATTACTAGAGGAACTCAACAGGTATGGCAGCCTCTGTGAAGAGAGAAACAGTTAAAGTCTGGAGGCCAAATTGGTTTTTATTTCAGATTTCCAGCATCCACAATATTTTGCTTTCACTGCTAAAAGAATTAAGTTGGTTATGAAATATTCTGATTGTGGAGCAGATGGTGATCTAGTGTTCACCGTCAGGGTATATCAATGTAAATTTGTAAATGCTTTGAAACTCTCATTAAAGATATTTCAATCATAATACTGATATTCCTCACATACATGAAGAAAGATACCCACAAGGAATTTTTGAAAATAGAATATAACCAGTCTTTTGTTGTGCATTGTTCTGGCTGATTTTCATTATCAAGTCCTTTGAGCCGATCCTCTAATTTCTCCTTGAAACTGCTACGGACATGCTCACTCATATTTTCAACAAGCATTTCAGAGCTAATCAAAGCCTAGCAACACTCAGACTGCAAGACATTAATATCCCTACTTTGGTTCCTGACATGTTATGATCCAATTAACCATTGAAGTCATCTACAAAATAAAAACAGATGATCAGACATTAGTTAAATGTACTTTTTCTTCACTTTCCCTGAAGAATTAATCTGATTATATTTACCTCTGGCAGAAATAACAGGACATTAATTCATTGGGTTCATGTTGTTTTGTAATGCATCTTGTGTTTTTCTCGGTATCAAGTGGAATGAACATCATTACAAATTAACATATATTGAAATACAAAATACATACTGTATTTTCAAAAAGAATTTATGATGTATAAGTGTTATTTTTATATTTTCTGCCACTATTCAAGGAAGTATCTTTTTTTTCTGCTTGAAGTTTGCTGGAAATCCCTATTCCATCTGCAGAAATAATGCATAGGTTGCAATCGTCCTGTCCACGAAATGATATGTTGTACCAGTTTGGTTTTAATGTACTTTCAATTATACAATCACTGTGCTACAGTCTGAGTTCATCTATGAAAAGAACTAAGGGAATGATGGTAATATAACACCATGAGAATTAGGAACAGGAGTAAATTGTTGAATCCTCCTCCACTGTTCATTAACATGGATGAAAAATTTCTGATATGCAGCAGTCGCGATTTTTTGTTAATGGACTTTCATTTTCCCTGGACTGCAATAGCCTTCAATACAGCCAAAGCAGTGCAATCTACTCCTGAATGCTTAATAGAATCATAGTGATCAGAGGTGTATAAGGGGTGGAAACTGCTTGGGCCTCAGAAGATCTAACAGGGAGAAGAACCTGAGTTCCTGAACCTGACGTTCTGCAGGTCCATCATGAGGAGTAGCACCAAGTGTTCCCAGGAAGAGGGAGGAAGGTTTTGGAATAGGGTTCACAAGAGGATTCTATATGTGGGTTGGGGCAGTGATTACAATGTGTGTGGGGAGGGACTTCACTGAATTTTCTGTCACCAGGGAACATCGAGAACTTTTCTGAAGCCTAGCTGTGTAAGTAAAACAATATTTTTACAATTTACTTCAAATACAGATTTCCACACGTATATCATATGTGGTAATCAAACTTTAATAATTATACACTGAATGTTACATTGTTGCTTTATTGCTGTTTTGTTTTGTTGGTAGCTGGGGTAACCTTAATTTTCAAGAGTTCTTATAATCAGTGTGAGAACAACACTGGCAAGGTCGTCATTTGTTGCTCTTCTTTAATTGCCCTGAGAAGGTCGTGATGAGTTAAAATTGGGTCAAGTTGGAAAATAATTTGTGAATCCCTGCCATAGTCCGTTACTTCACGTGTATAATCCAGTAAGATTATATTTTGTTAATAGTACCAGCTTCAATCTTTATTGTATGCAATAATGGCATTGAATGCTGAGGCTACTTTGCTGATTTGATATATGTGCATTGCTCCAAAGCTTTGACAATAATAGAATGCAAATAAAGAGAAAACTACTAATTCTATCTATTTTAAGTAGGCTAGAAGCATTTACATTTCACTGCAGATCATAAAAATGTGTTTATATAATAATTGTTTGCCACAAAACATGTTCAGACTTTCTTTTTTTTTTCATTTTAAATCAGTTTTCCCTCAAATGTGATCATGACTAAGCTGGTCAAGGCCTGAATTCCACTTAGCTGCTGTATCCTACCCTCCCATAACTCTTGACTCCCTTGTTGATCAGAAATCTGCCTGACTCAATCTTGAATATCCTCAATAAGCCAATCTTCATCACTGCATAGGGCAGAGAATTACACAGATCCGTGACTGCTGTGAGAAGAAATTACTTCTCCTCTCAGTTTTAAATGGAGAGTAGCCTTATTCTGAAAACATATGCTACATTCCCCAACATGAGGAAACATTGGCAGGATGTAATGCCCTCCCCCAAAGCTAGTTTGGAAGTAGGGGACATTTAATCATGCAGGAGGGTGATGAGTATGGATCCTGCTGCCTTTTTTGCCTCTACCCCAATTAAGTCCTAGCCAGGAAAGCTTGTGAACATCCTTCTTTCTCGATCACCAATTGAGGTGCTTAAATTAACAATTAATGAAGGACGGGGACAAAATGCTGTTGTTCATGGGGGTTTTTCTTTGTATTAAAAAAGCGAACAACAAGATCCTCATCGTTGCAATGTATTTATAAATATATTGGCACATATCTTGAGAGCTGTGATACTGTGTCCTCAAAAAAAGCTGCTCACAAATATCGAGCAATATCCTTCCTCAAATTAATTTCATTCTGGCACCAGATTTTTTAATCAGAAAGGAAATCAAGGATAAGGGAAAAAGGGCAGGAAATTGGAATTGTGAATTGTCAGATTAATCATGATCTCATTGGATGCCAGAGTAGATTTGATGAGCTGAATGGTCTACATGCTCTCTTCAAGGATCAGCGTCCTGTTTAGTAATAGCATAACAAATGATATAAACCCAAAAGAACTGCAGATGCCGTAAATCAGAACCAAAAACAGAAATTGCTGGAAAAGCTTCCTCAAAGTTCTGAGGAAGGATCACACAACCCAAAATGTTAACTTTGATTTCACAACTAATTGTAATGCACCTTTTTCAACTCAACAAAATATGTGTATCCATTTGCTGACTCACTTTTCAGGGCTGGCCAATCTGGGACATGCTGTCTGGTGTAAAATCTATTCGGAGATTGGTAATTAACTGTTAATTAGCATTAATAGGTAATGCTTCTATCTCTGAGTCCACTTGCCAAATCAATCAGCACTTTTCTGTCATGCAATATAAATATTAATTTTCTCCTTGAATTAGTATTCTTGTTAATTATCCTGATGAGTGCAGGATTAAAAGCTTTAGCAAAGTGTCATTTTTCTGCAATACTTAAAATTCTGTACTACCAAGAACTACACACACACACACACACACACACACACACACACACACACACACATACTCATACACATATATATATATATATATATATATAAAATCTGGGATGATGTTTACAGCAATAATCGTTTTGAATGATGCACTAATTCACAATCATTCAACAAAGCATAAGATTTACAAGGCTTCTTGCAATAAGAAAAATAGGACAAGAAACAGAGCTTTATGTCAATGCAATGTTTTCTAATTGAAGTTCTCAACAATGGAAATCAATAATGCACCCTGTGGAAGAGCAGAGATATATTGATAGCAAATTCTCAATTTCCACATGTAACTGCAGGTGCCAGAATGCTCTTAGTTTCACCATCAATACAACTGCAACTTCCTGGCCAACGTATAAGTCATGCCAATGGATGATTTTAATACATGTACTTATATTTTTGTTGCTACACACAATTTAGAAAACTGAGAACATCAGCATCTGAGAATGGTAGAAGACTCATCAGACCAAAATGGAAATACTCCATATCTGGGTGAAGTCTATTAATAAAATTGTTTTGATTTGCTGAGTAATGATGTTAATAGCCTTTTGAGGGTTTTCAAAGTGTCTTGGATGCTATATGTTTAAACTGCAATTTAAAATACAGAGGAACTTCGATTATCTGGCATTCGATTATCTGAATTTTGGATTATCCGAACAAGGTCGCCAGGTCTGATGCTTGGCTAAACTGTGTTATCCATCATTCGATTATCCGGCATTCAATTATCTGAATGAAATTCTCCCTGCCCGTGTCCTTCAGATAATCGAGGTTCATCAATTTTGGTCTGATAAATCTTCTACCATTCTCAGATGCTGATGGTCTCAGTTTTCTAAATATCACAGCAGAAAACCACATAAATCAACAAATAGAGATTGTAGTTATCTTTTACAGTTAGTGTTGCTTCAAAGAGCTGATGTTAAATTGTAATCTTAAGTGAAAGAAATGTCATATAATTGTAAAGATAATATTTGAGGTAGCTTTCAACAAACAAGACAGAAGAGGTTCATGAAGAAAGTTTCAAAGAGTAAATCTAAGATGGATGAAGACTCTATCGTCATTGGTGCAATGTGAATAGGTGCTGTTCAAAGAAAAAGTCAGATTAACAAAGGATACCAGACTTCACCCAGATATGGAGTATTTCCATTTTCTCTCCATCTTTGTTTATACCTTTAAAATCTAATATCCCACAAAATAAAATTAATCCATTTTAATAAGTTGTTTATTTTCTGAAATACATATTACAGATACATACCTACCACAGTCTTAGACTGTTCTGGTTGCTGAACAATTCGCAGAGCAGCCTCAAAAGTGGAATGGTTTACTCCTGTTCTTATATTTTTTAGATTATCCCATATTGAGGGACACAAAATAACAGATTTGCTCATTGTTCCACTTTGTTTTACAAACCAGATATCTTACTAAAACTTTAATTTTGTTGTTACAAGCTAGTTTACTTTTTAATTTGGAACATATTTCTGTTTAAATACATGACTAATTAGGTTTGATGTGCCAGAGGTCTTTCACATTTTCATTCTGTATTGCCTCATGAATTTTTCTTGAGCAGGATTTATGGCAATAGTGTGTAACACACATTAGTTAACTTGGAAAAGTCCTTGACAATGTTGATAATCACAGGAAGGAATGCTTTCGTATATTGCGCAGATTACTACAGTTAAGCCTGGAGTCATTTACAAAATGTCAGTATGTTCCCAAAGGATCAAAAGAGCTGGCAATCACAGTTCAATGGAAAGCCACCACTTTCAGTGTCATTTTGAAGCTACTTCAGTCACATCTTTCTAATAGTGAGAGAGGCTTCTATATCTGTAATGTTCCATCATCACAGTAAGCTGCATCTTCCTGAAAACAGGAGCCACATACAGTTTTAAATAAAACAATTACTAAGAGCTAAAGTAATTAAAAGATGAATCCTTTGTCTTATTGTTTTACTATTAGCTAGTAATTGGTTATATTTTCGGAGCAGTACTCCGTGAATGTTTAAGTGTTTAATTTAAAAAATGTTTCTTGTGTTAATTTCCAAGTTTAATGTGGCTTTATGTAAAGTTTTTTTTCTCAGTGCTACTGGACGCAAAGGTCATTTTATTCTGTAACTAGACTAGGCTTCTTCTGTGGCTCTGTTTACAAATGTCAGTGCATTAATTACTGAGTGGAATTGTGGAAAAAGAATTCACAGCCACCTTCTAGGTATTCTGCAGGAAATCCGAAAACTACTCTGTACCTTTAATCATAAATATTTGAAATGGCTACGGCTGAGAAAGCAACTGAATCACTAATTGGAAACTCTAGAAATCAAACAATAGATGAATCCTACCCAACACCCATCAATTATGTCACGGATTCATCATCTACCATCAACTTATCTAATATCTTTGTTTAACTGTCGATTTTCCTAAGCTTGCTAGCCTTTTTGGATTTTATTGATTTTTTGATTTTATTTCTGTTAATTACATTTCAGAAGCTTAAGAATGTTGTTGGTTCTAGTTCCTCCTGTCCCAAATGCACAAGCAACACAGGGAGTTCTAGCACAAATCTGGAAGTATATAGCCTTTCATTAAGGCCATCTCATTTCTCAGCTTTCGCAAGCTAAGTAAGAACAATGAAGAGAAGTATTAATTCCAAAGTTCAAAATAAAAAAAAGTTACCCCAAATTATTCTGTTTTGTGCAATTTTAAAAATTATTCTGACTCAGAAATAATGTGGAACATAGACAAAAATGAATTTATCAATCAATTGGCCTTATTATATTCCCTACAGTGTGGAAACAAGCCCTTCAGCCCAACAAGTTTGCACTGACCCTCTGAAGAGTAACCCACCCAGTCCCATTTCCCTCTGACTAATGCACCTAACACTATGGGCAATTTAGCATGGCCAATTCACCTGACCTGCACATCTTTGGACTGTGGGGGGGAAACCGGAGCACCCAGAGGAAACCCACGCAGACACAGGGAGAATGTGCAAACTCCACACAGACCGTTGCCCAAGGCTAGAATCGAACCTGGGACCCTGGTGCTGTGAGGCAGCAGTGCTAACCACTGTGCAGCCCGATGTTTATAATTGCTTAAAAAATTATACTTTTTGGAATATATTTTAATCTTAAAACATTGTCAGGTTAGAAACAAATCTAGCACAAATGTGTACTTCAAAATATTGCTTCTTTGTGTTTATGTTGATTTAAAGAGTGATTTTCTGGTTTAGTCAGGAAGAAAATATAATTCACTTCACGGTGGATTTGTCCCTTTTGTGGGATGAAATAAGTGGGGAATATTTTTCACATTGTGTCAAGCACAAACAAAATCAGTGCATGTGGCATTACTTTCCTGTATGAGTTAAACCACTGAATTGTGTATAATACAATGCTGTGTTGTAAACTGCAAGGAACATAGAAACAGTAGCAGGCCATTCAGTCCCCTGAACCTGTTCTAACATTCAATGAGTTGATTGGTGATCTTTGGCCTACCTTCATTTATGGGCCTTTGACCCATGTCCTTGAATTCCTTTATTTAACAAAAAAAATCTATCTCAGATTTAAAACTGATCCAGCATCCTGTATCGGTTTGGAAGAGACTTCCAAACATCTACAATCATTTGTGTGCAGGAATATTTCCTAATTCTCAGACTATGACCCCTAGTTCTAGAATCCCCAACCAATAGAAATAATTTATCTTTATCTACCCTGTATTTTCCTGTTAATATTTTAAAGACTTCAATCACATTTGTGGGCGGCACAGTGGCACAGTGGTTAGCACTGCTGCCTCACAGCGCCAGAGACCTGGGTTCAATTCCTGCCTCAGGTGACTGACTATGTAGAGTTTGCACGTTCTCCCCGTGTCTGCGTGGGTTTTCTCCAGGTGCTCCGGTTTCCTCCCACAGTCCAAAGATGTGCAGGTCAGGTGAAATAACCATGCTAAATTGCCCGTAGTGTTCGGTTAGGGGTATGGGTGGATTGCGCTTTGGCGGGTCGGTGTGGACTTGTTGGGCCGAAGGGCCTGTTTCCACACTGTAATCTAATCTAATCACATCACCCAATAATGCTTTAAATTCTGGAGAAAGCAGGCCAAATTTGTATAATCTCTTCTCATAACCCCTAAAGTCAAGGTAGCAAGGGTAGTGGAAGCTGATTCAATAATAATTTTGAATAAACAATGGACAGGGGAAAAAATGGCAGCTGTAGGGAACAGGCTGACAAATAGGACTAATTGGATGATTGTTTCAACGAGCCAGCCATGGCATGGTGAGCAGATTGGTCTCTCCTTGGACTGTATCATTCAATTATTTTATTAAAATGGCACTGTAATCTCCTTTTATACGATTTGAACTGGAACATTTGAGAATTTGCTACTATATATTCTTGCACACTTAACTACAATGAATTTTGTTAGAATTATAAACTGCCTCATATTGTAGTAACTTGCTGTAATTACACAAACAAAAAAACACAAAATACAAGCAATAGATTGCATGCATCTTATGTAGAAGTTGATTTCATTTGGAAACTGGCAAAACTATTCTTACAGTAATGCATGTTAATCAAATAACAACTCAGATAAAAGAAATAGTCATTTATGGTCAGTAGATTGTAAAATTATGGCAAGACTTCAGGAATTATGTTGGGTAATATTACTCTTATTAACACTGCAAAATCTGTGTAGAATCTCTCTATTTCCATTTATTTCTTCAGTTTTAATCTTATAATATTTCTTGACAAATCTTATTGTAATCTAATGTCCAATGACCTTAAATACTGGCCTTGCATTGATGCAGTTTATGATTTGACTTTTATTTTCTTGGGAATATATGACCTCATTATTCCTTCTGCCATGATACACCACCTCAGACTTAGGAATATTTACATGAATTTACCATTGACATGCTATTCTGTGAGTTTACATTTCACATTTTGTCACAACTTTATCAATATTTTAAATTGTACTTGTGACTCCTAAGTCTAAATAATTTATACAACTGACAAAAAGCAGTGGTCCCAAGATAGATCACTGTAGCATGTCGCTTCCTACTTTCTATCAATGTGAGTAACTATATTTAACATCAAATCTATATTTTCTGTTTTGTAGTCAACTTGCTGCCCATTTGCATTTATCGATTTTGTCCTCAGTCCACTGTGTGATGCCCTATCAAAGGCTTTAGGAAAATCCAAGTGTAATATATCTACTACATTACCTGTGTCTAGTCTTTGTTACTTCTTCGAAGTGTTTTTTATAGATATTTTTATTGAAAATTTAACATATTTTTACAAGTTTACAAAATTAAAAAACCCCAAGTATAAATATTGATATACAATTAAATCTTAAATAATAATCAAAACTTAACAAAAGAAAAATTCCGAGAGAAGAAAAAACAAAACTCAACTAACTACTAATCTAACCTACAACTAACCAGAGTGTATAATTAAGTCTCTTACATTATTCAAATAAGAGAAAAAAAACAATGGATAACACAGAAATTGGGTAGTGAGATACATGCTCGGAATGTATTAACATCAAATGTAACAAAACCCGTATTCGTGCGGGATTCCACTCCCAAGGGGCCCAAGACCAGCCAGGTTCGCCATCTCAGTTAAATAAAAGCCCTTGTTAGGATGGCCGAAATATCCGTATTTATATAATTCAAGAAGGGCTACCATATTTTATGGAATAAGGCGGTCTTTTGGTGCACCATATTTGTAAGGAAGTCAAGGGGAATACATTCTATAATTAATCTGTGCCAATTTGAAAGTCCAGGGGGGCCCTCAGCTACCCAGTTTACCAAAATATTTTCCTTGCACAGAAAGAGAGAATAGAAAATAATCTCTTCTAGTGCATATTCATGGAGGGTAAGTTCGAAAAGCCCAACAGGAGAGATACAGGGTCCACTCTAATTTCCGTTCCTAAGATTTCTGTCAGAGCACTTGCTACTTTAGTCCAATATCTATGGATCTTATGACAGGTCCATAAGCAATGTACAAGAGTGCCCACCTCTATTTTACATTTGGGACACATTGGAGATGCTCCTGTTTTAAATTTTGCCAATCGATCCGGTGCTATATGGGCCCCATGAAGTACCTTCAGCTGAATAGCCTGAGTTCTGTTGCAGATAATGATTCTTCTGGTGTTTTCCCAAGTATCATTCCACGTTTCTATATAGATTTCTAGTCCCAAATCCTGATCCCATGTTTTAAGCAGATTGTCCATATCTCCCGATACCTCACCATTTAATAAATGATAAATAGTACTGACGGAAGATACCCCCATTGGCCATAGCACTCTACCTTCTCTATCTGATTTATAAAGACTATCTAATAACGTAGTCTTCTTCTGTATGTAATCTCGAATTTGGAAGTATCGAAAGATGTCTCCATTAGGTAATCCAAATTTTTGATGCAGCTGTTCAAAAGACATCAAGACCCCTTCTTTAAACAGATCCCCTAAACATGAGATACCCCTGGACCTCCAGAGTTTGAAAGTGGCATCTGTAAACCCCGGTTGAAATCGGAGCATAGGGAAATGTTTTATGTGAGTTGCCCTCATTTTGCCGCATTATATTCCAAACTTTAATTGTGTTTACTATGATAGGGTTTTTACAGTGGTCCGTAATGATTTTCCTCTTGTCTGAAAATAAAAGGTTAATAAGTGGGCATTTTACTTGAGAAGCCTCGATGTCCAGCCAGACTGATTGCGGGTCAGGCAAGACCCAATCGGCTATGTAACTTAATAGGGAACTTAACTAATATTTCCTAAAATCTGGGAAATCCAATCCTCCCTTTGCCTATGGAAGCTGTAGCTTCTTCAGCTTAATGAGGGGCCGTCTATGATTCCAGATAAAGGAACCCAACCAGCCATATAATTTACGTAGTGCTAGCCTCGGCAGCATCGCCGGAATCATATTCATAGGTATAGAAGATGGGGCAGGACATTCATTTTAATTAATGCTATTCTACCTCGCCAGGAAATTGGAAGGTCTCCCCATCACTGAGGTCCTGCCTTATCCTTTCCAGTAAATGCACAAAGTTAGCCTTGTATAACTGACCAAATACTATGGTAATAAAAATGCTTAAATATTAGAAACCCTCCAGGGACCACCGAAAGGGAAAGTGGGATATACTAGCAAGGCCACCCATTGGCATAGCCTCCGATTTTGAGAAATTAATTTTGTAGCCTGAAAATACACTAAATGTATTAATAACTTGGATTAAGCGAGGCACAGACATCAGAGGATTACTGAGGAATAGAAGAACATCATCTGCATAAAGGGTAATTTTATGTTTACCTGTACGAATCCTCGGGGCCATTATATTAGGGTCAGCCCATATAGCTTCTGCTAGTGGTTCAATTATTACCGTAAATAGCAATGGCGAGAGAGGACATCCCTGACGGCAGCCCCTATCCACACTGAAGCTATCCGAGCCTAATCCATTGGTAATCACAACTGCCTTGGGATTACTATGTAATGTTGAGACCCATTTGGTAAACATCTTTCCAATGCCAAACCTTTCCAATGTATAAAACAAATTTGACCATTCAACCCTGTTGAATGCCTTTTCCACGTCTAATGAGACTACTACTCCTGGTATCTTTCCCTGATGGCAGGCTTGAATCACATTTAAAACCCTTCTGACATTATTGGATGATCTACGGCCCTTAATAAATCCCATCTGATCCTCCTTTATAATATGTGGCAATACCCTTTCTAGCCTCAATGTTAACATTTTAGAGAGGATTTAAAAATCTACATTTAGCAAGGATATTGGTCTGTATGACGCGCAATCTTCTGGGTCCTTTCCTTTTTTAAGGATAAGAGAGATATTCACCTCTTTCAGCGAAGGCGGGAGACAGCCCTGACTGTATGAATAGTTATACATGTCCATAAGTGGACCAGCCAATATTCCTGTAAATTCTTTATAGAATTCAGCTTGAAAGCCATCTGGGCCCGGTGCCTTACCGCTCTGAAGTTGCCTGATTGCGTCAAGTATTTCTTGGATTGTTAGGGGAACATTCAAGACCAATACCTGTTCCGGAGTTAGGTCCGGAAAGGTCAGGTTTTTAAAAAATGATTGCATTCTCCTAGTCCTGTCTTCACAATCCTGTAATTTATATAAATCAGAATAAAATTTTCTAAAGATTGCGTTAATCCTTTTATGATCATGAGTCAAAATACCCGTACTTTCCTTGATAGACGTGATAGTTTGAGGGGCCTTCTTTTTCTTTGCAAGAAATGCTAAGTATCTACCAGGTTTATCGCCAAATTCACATAACCTTTGTTTTGCAAATAATATTTCCCTCTTAGCCGTTTGGGTAAGCGTGGTGTTTAGAGCTGTCCTAAGGGCCGTAATCCTTTGCAATTTGATAATCGAAGGTCTGTCAGCATATGCTGTTTCAGCCGCTTTTAAGCAAGCTTCGAGCAGACACTGTCGTTCTCCCTTTAACTTTTTCTGGGTCGCTGACTATGAGATGATCAAACCTTGCGCATAAGCTTTAATGGTCTCCCACATCATTGATGGGTTGCTAGCCGTACTTGAATTAAATTCTAAAAAAGTTTTAAATTCTTGAGAGAAGAACTTTACAAATGTACTATCTTTCGTCAGGAAGGGGTCCATACGCCAATGCTGAGGGGATGTCTCATTGTTCCTCGCCTTGATTTCCATATATACAGCAGCGTGATCGGAAATTGCAATACTGCCTATTTTACAGGATGATATGGAATTTTAAAAAGTCGAGGGGGCAAAAAACATATTGATTCTGGTATGGCATTTATGTGGATTGGAGTAAAAAGAAAAATCTCTGCCCTGTGGATGAAGGCATCTCCATACATCTACTAATCCTAATTCTTTATTCAAATCCACCAATTGTCTAGATCTGGGAGATACTCCTGAAGTACTCTTGGGAATCCTATCTATTTCCGGATCCATAATACAATTAAAATCTCCCCCTATAATTGTATGACGAGCACCGAGAGCCATCAATTTTGAGAAGGCTTCCGTTATAAATTTAAAAGGATGTGCCGGGGGGCAGTACAAATTTAAAATCCCATATTCCTCTCCATTTATAAGGGCTTTAATCAGAATACATCTTCCAGATTTATCTTTTATCTGATTTAGGATTTTGAAAGGGAAATTCTTCCGAATAAGAATAACAATTCCCCTGCTTTTTGAGCTAAAAGAAGAAAAAAGGCCTGATCAAATCCACCATGTCGTAATTTCAAGTGTTCTTTATCCAATAAGTGTGTCTCCTGTATCAACCCTTTCTTTCTTGAGGTTTGATAATATTTTCTTCCTTTTGACTGGTGAATTACTCCCCTTGACATTCCAGGTGTACCACTTAACCGACTGATCAACCATAATCGTCTGGGTAAATCTGAGACCCCTTGGGAGGGGAAACCTATCCAGAACATCCCAAGCATAAAGCATATAAAATTCACAAAAATAAAGGTTCTCTTATACACTCACAACGGTATAATAAAAAACTATTTCTAAATTTAAAAAATATAAAACTTATTTAATTGGAGATTTTCCCCCTTGTTCTCGGGGGGTATCACTTCCTTTCCAAAAGTCCATCGTATCCTCTTCCAACCAGTGCCCCACCCTTGACCCAGGCGCTCCTCAATAGGATGAAGAAAATTCAAATATACTACAGAGCTAGAGTTAACAGTGAACACCTGGATATATTTGGCAATGTTAATACCATGTATAAACATATGTAACTATAAAATTACAGCCTCAACAAGTAATAATTAAATATAATAATACAAAATAACAAGGGAAAACAACCCTGCTCCTAGAGACAGAGATAAAATAGGATAAGGTAACCACCTCCCCCCACCAACATTAACTATATCCCCCGGCCTATGTATATATAGAATTATAAAAAAGGGGGAAGAAAATTGTTAAGATTAGATTACTTTACAGTGTGGAAACAGGCCCTTCAGCCCAACAAGTCCACACCGACCTGCCGAAGCGCAACCCACCCATACATTTGCCCCTTACCTAGCACTACGGGCAATTTAGCATGGCCAATTCGCCTAACCTGCACATTTTTGGACTGTGGGAGGAAACCGGAGCACCCGGAGGAAACCCACGCAGACACGGGGAGAATGTGCAAACTCCACACAGAGTCGCCTGAGGCAGGAACTGAACCCGGGTCTCTGGCGCTGTGAGGCAGCAGTGCTAACCACTGTGCCACCGTGCCACCCACGGTAGAGAAAAAAATAAATAAATCCCTTTCCTCACCCCCCAAGATAATATCAAACAGTAAGGTTAAAAAAATGGATTAATATGTAAAAAAAAGGGGATGTAAACCGGAGTGGGGGGAAAGCAAACCAACATCAATTAACTCTTACAATTTATCTAAGAGAGTCCAAAACTTCCTTGGCCTTTTCCGGCGATCTGAAGTTATACATGGACCCTTCATGGTTAAAGCATAGCGTCGCTGGGTAGCGCAAGGAGTATTGAATATTTAAGTCCCTTAAACATTTCTTCGTCTCATCAAACGCCTTCCTTTTTCGGACCAGAGCTGGGGAAACGCCCTGGAATAACATGATCTTGTATCCTTTATAGGTCATGTCTTGGGGATCTTTTCCAAGATTTCTGGAGGCTTCTAAGAGTATTTGCCTCTCCTTGCAGCTTTGCAGCTGGAACAGGACCGGGCGGGGGCACTGGTTCGAGCAGGGCCCGCATATGGCAACCCGGTAGGCCCTTTCCATCCTTACCTGGCCTGATCCAGCCTCCAGATTTAACAGCTGTGGAAGCCACTGTTCAAGGAACACTGTAAGCTGGCCTTCCTCTTCCCGTTCGGGAAGGCCCAGCAAACGAATATTTTTTCGACGACATCGATTCTCGATTGTGCTGTAGTTTCGGAGGTCGTGGCCTTTAGCTTTGCCCCTCCAACTCGGCGCTCAATTTCCTTGATGTCGCGGTCGTGCTTTTGCAGCGCAGCCGAGAGTGAGTCCCATCAGCTTCGGGATTCTTCAATGAAAGCGTCTATCTTCTCAACGAGTTTGGACATTATTTCCACAAGGCTCGCCACCGTAGGTAAGTCCCCCGGGGCAGCTGCGGACGCCTCCTCTGCAACAGGAAAGGGTGGGGGAGGGGTTCCTGCTTGCTAAGAGCTGCGGGCTCCCTTCCTTTTAGTCATTTTTACCGGAGATTAAATTGTTTAAATTCAATACTAAACAACTAATTACATTAAGTAAACTATTTTAAATGATTTGGTGAGTATGGTGGGGACGGGTGACCCACTTTGCCCAAGTCTTGGGAGGAGCACTGTAGACTCAGACTTGCTGGGTTGCCGCCATCTTGGATGCCTCCTTCGAAGTGTTTAACAAGGTCAGTCAGACCTGAGTTTTCTTTTTGTATTTCATATTTGTAAATTTTAATTGAACTGGATCAATAATATTTTAAAAGATAAAAACAAATGTCATATCCCAACATATCATGCAGTTATGTGCACAATGGTATGCATATTCTAACAAAAGACCTGAACATTTTGGAAACAAATGGCTGTGTAACTGCAGAAACTAATGAAGGTTTACATCTCAGACACCTATAGCCTCCATCAAATGGGGAATGCAGTGCTTCAAAAAGCTTCATTCCCTCTCCACTATTTGAAGAGAATTTTCAAGCTTCTTATGCCCCAGAACAATGCTGGGATTGCAGAGAGACAGAAAAGCTTCTCAAACCACACCATGTTAGGGTGAAAATGTTCAGGAAACTACAGACCAGCCAGTCAGCCTAGCTTCAGTAGTGGGGAAACTATGGGAAATAATTCCAAAGGTCAGAATTAGTCTGCATTTGGCGATGCAGAGATTCATCATGAACAGCCAGAACGGTTTTGTTACAGGAGATCATGTCTGGAAGGTTTGAGCTATAAGAAGGGGTTGGATAGATTGGGACTATTTTCCTTGGAGCAGTGGAGGCTATGGTATAATCTTGTAGAGATTTATAAAATCATAAGGTGAATAGCCAAGGTCTGTTCCCCAGGGTAGGGGTGTCTAAAACTAGAGGTTTAAGGTAAGAGGGAAAAAAATTTAAAAAGGAACCTAAGGGACAACCTTTTCATACAAATATGGAACGAGCTGCTAGAGGAATTTGTAGAGGTGGGTACAATTAAAACATCTAAAATACATTTGGAGAAATATGTGGATAGAAAAGGTTTAGAGGGATATAGGCCAAACACAGGCAAATCTGGTCAACCAGGTTTCCTAAACTGGACTACAGTTGGATTGAAGGGCCTCTTTCTGTGCTGTATGATTCTGTGACTCTTTTAGTTCAGTTTAGAAAACATAGGTAGAAGCAAAAAAACTTGACTGTTGCACGGTGTCATGTGACGCAGAGACAGAGTAGCTACAAATTTTGTTTGAGGAAGAGAACCATCCAAAAGTTGTGTATGTGCCAAGTTTCTTCCTGAGAGAGAGAAGTAAATCATTCAGAAAAGAAAGGCCTGTAATTTTGACAGTACAGTTAGGCAATCTCCAAAGCAGTCAGGGTATAAGAATGAGTTATTTAGAGGTTAATAAGCAAAAAGCTCCAGGAACAGAAAACTTTGAGATGTCAGTTAATAAAACATCTTATTAAAAAGGCTGTTGAATGCATGAATTTTAGGAACACATGATAACGAGTAAGTGAGCCATTGTGAGCAGTTTGTTTAAAAGACTCAAAGAGACATAAATTTAAAAAAAATAGCATTGAGTGAATATAGATATTTTGTGGAAAGAAACTAAGCAAAGCTTTTCCTACTGAACAGGAACTTTAAAATGGAAATAGGGCAAACTTTCACTAAAGTTGCTATTTTGGATTTAAATCTTTATTTCTGATTCGCAATGAGACAGTTTCAACTAGTTCTTGTACGCTGTTGATTTTTTTTTTCCTTTACTGTCCAATAAACTCATATTTTTGTTAAAGATCATTAGCAAACTCTTGTCAATCTGTTCAGTGACTGACCAGCAGCCGCCCCTCAGAATTGAGCATGGTGTTACTACGCATCAAGGAGTGCTGGTTGGAGTCATACTGGGCACATTGGAAAATGATGTAATAGTTGGTGGTTAGTCACTGCAGCTCCAGAAATCACTGCAAGAGATCTTCAGGGAAGTTTTTTAAAAATTTCTAATTCTCATAAAATGTGTGTGCCATTGGCTAGGCCAACACTTGTGATCCCTAATTGTCCTTTAGAGGGTATTGATATGTTGCCCTTTTGGACTGCCCCAATCCGTCTCCAGTGCAGTTGAGGGGGGGATTTAGGATTTTGACCTGGCACTACTGAGAGAATGGCAATGTATTTCCATATCAAGATGGTGAGTGGCTTGGAAGGGAAACTTGCAGATGGTGGTAAGCCTTCCTGACAAAAATGTAACATCTTCCCCAACTCATGGGAACATTTAGCTTAGACTACACATTTACAAGAGGCATCCATGAAATACCAGTCATTTTTTTTTCCCATCTCCAAGTTCAAACAGAATGTGCGTTTGTAAGAATGCAAACATATAACCCATTCAGGATATTGTAATGGTGAATTTAATTATAGTAACACTATCAAAAAGTGGAAATATTTTCCAATATTACATGGATTTTAATTTTGCTGGACTCTAACACCACACTTTGACTATCCTTTCAAGTAAAACAGCATTTAACCACGTAACACTCTTGGAATTCAGCTCTTTGGGCCAAAGGCACAGTGAAGTCTAGAGCTCAAACTAAACTAGTCCCACATGCCTGCACTTAGCCCATATTCTCTCAACCTTTCCTGGGTAGAGGTTTGCTTGCTGAGCTGGAAGGTTCATTTTCAGCTGTTTTGTCACTATACTAGGTAACATCTTCAGTGAGCCTCCAGGCAAAGAAAGCAGGAAACATGAGCAGTGCTATATTTATGTTCAGGTTTCCTTGGGTTAATGTCATTTCCTGTTCTTTTTCCTCAGGAGTGGTAAATGGTCAAAACCTTTTCTATTCACGCTTATGAAAACATCTTTGTAACCATACCTGCATCCATCAATTTGTCAGGAAGTTCATGCCATACAAGAACCACTAATCCCCATCCCTAAAAATCTCTCCTCCCCTTTTAAAAGAAAGGGCACTTAGTCCCAAAATCCTCCACTGGAGGGAAAATAAGCCTACCATTCATCATATCTGTACTGGTCATGATTTTATAAGCCTTGACAAAGAGGGTTACCTCAACTACCTATGTTTTAGTGGTGTGGGGAAGAAGAAGTGAAGAAACCCCCACCTATCCTTAAGCTTCTTACTGTGATTCTTCAAATATCTTCAGCTATTTTTGGTTTTATATTCTAGATTTTCCTCATTACTTCTAAATAGTGGAAGTACAGTCATTTGAGGAATAACTATCTATAGTAGTGTTTTCTCTATTTCTGCAGTCCTATAGCTTTGATAGCATCCAATACTTTATTCTATGGCTTAAACAAACAGTCACATTTTGCAATGGTCAGGGAAGCATAATGGTTTTCAATGTGTTGATCTTAGCACTATCACTAAGATGTTGGAAAGTATGCTAAATGCAATTGTAGAACCTTGAAGCCCAGTGTAGTTAAAAAAAGTTGGATGATACTGCTCTAAAAAGGTATTATTCGGTTTTCATTATTGCCAAAAAACACTGAAAAATTGATAGTTTGGAAAGTTGTCAAGTAGAACAAGATTGAATAAGACAAGTATTCACTTGTCAAGGATGGTCAAACTTCACAGTAGGGGTATCTAGAGAGTTATCACTCAATTAGTGTCAATAATTCATGAAACTGAAAAAGGCAGGTGGAGGAAAGCCTGGAGCAGGCTACACCACCATGATGAGTGGACTTTAAAAACACTGGGTTTTACTGACCTGGGTGTTTGTACTGAAGTTAGTTATAAGTGACTGGAGTAACTTCTGTTCCAAAGCAGAACTAAGAGGATTGTGGGGAAGTCCTAGGGAGTGGTGGTGGCAGCAGCTGCTAAGCAGTGGATAAGAGGTTGTGTTCTCCAAACCAGAGCACTTTAGTCAGGGTCCTCTTTTGGATGAGACAATTAATGGCTGTTAAAGTTTAGACCATTTCACATAAGGCAGTTATTATTGGTGTCCAATTTCTATGACCCCCTCACTCAATAATTACCAAGTCAGAAAACTGTTGTAACCCCCCAAAGTAATTTGAATAGCAAAAATGAAAACATGACAGTAACATTTTCTTGGTTGTAGAGTTCTTTGCAGGTAGCCTGCAGTTGTGAAAGATGCAGTAGGATGGCATGACTATTTTGCTGTCTTTCAGAGAAAGATTTCTTGAATGGCACAAAATTAAACAAGTTGGAAGTCTAGTACCTGAAAAGCATCCTAATAATTTGTGACCAAGACCACTAAAAAAAAAAATTGGTCAAATCACAACAAATGGCTGAAAATAAAAGTTTTGGCTGATATGGTGGGAGATTACATGGTTGTGCAAGTCTTGAACACACTGAACCTCCAGTCACTCAAGCTTTTCAAATCTTGAAACCATTTTATCTACAAGCCTTGACCCACCACTGGTTCAGGGTACATCCAACAGGTCAACATTTTGGGAGAAGAAACTGATGCAGTGCCCAGCTATTTTTTTTTTAAAAACACTTTTATTGGTTGTCCAAATGCAAAGTACAACATTCACTCCTCAAACCCACCTCCATTGTAGTCAGTGAGAAATGCAAATAGCATTTAAAATGGTTAATGAAGCAGTACATGGCATTTGAGCCATCACTATCCACTGGAGTTTATAAAACTATTTGGAATTCCTTATAAATAAAGATTAAAACTTAATACTGTAGCTTAAAAATTGCACCTTAAAACCATATCAAATAAGGTCACAGTCCAATAGCAGTCAGCTATGAGTTAAATTAGCAGCAGTCCTTCAAGTGTTTATGACCAATTCAGTCCTTGTTGGCATTTATAATGTTAGTGCTTTACTTTTCTGACGAGCATTCAATTTTCATCCTTGAATGGCACTTGAAATCAGTGCATGCAGAGGCAAGGTTGCTGGAGGCTCAATGAGGGAAATTCTCAGATACCTAGGAGAAGCATTTTCATTTTAATGAATGCAGTTTTCCAAGAAAGCTTATGTTGACTCTAAAAACCCAACTTACTTGGAGCTCCTGTATTTTTCTTTAATGGCTTGTTGTGGCTGGAATTTGGCTTGGAGAAAGGTCTTATGCATATCATGCAGACAAGGTACAATATCAACCAATGAGTATCCAGTAAATGTAGCAAGTGCTGGAGGCTGTCAAAATAGATAGTAACTATCTTACAAATTATAGTTTACAAAGTATAAATAAAGTCAATTCTAGATTCAACAATTTAATTGTTTAGCTCAACTAAAAAGTCATACATTTAGGCAGAAAAAAGTGACATTCAATTGCTGGAAGATCAGTGCAGTGAGGGGTCTTTCAGGTATTATCCTTATTAGAACTGAAGAGAAAACACTTTGGAAGATTTAGTACTAACTTCAGGTGCAAGAGTCACCATACACAAGAATCCTTCATGGGATTAGGGCCTGTTAGGTGTCCAAGAGGTATATGGTAGTAGAGTAGTATGCTTGTCATACAAGTGGGCTGGGGATTAGACAGTTAATTATGACTTTTTTTAATGTATGTGGTCTTCCTTCTGCTTTAAAAGGTGATGGGAAGTTGATACTTCTGCAGAGTAAACAAACTGCATTATTATTTAAATTAACCTTCAATTCACCCATTATACATTTCCATTTTAAAGTGGGATTTAGTGGCACAAAAATACTTACCCAAAATGTATTGTTGATTGTGTAGTTTGCCAAACAATATGCAGCTGCTGCCATTAGAGAGGGTGCATACCTCAAACATACATCAGCTTCTAATAGACTCAGTTCAGCTATGTACTGATAGAGAAAAAAAAATTAGCCAGTTAGCATGACAGTTCTGTAACTGGGCTCCAGATGACTGCTGGTAGCCAGCTTTACCTGCAACATACTTGTGCCATCTTAACCTTTAGCCTCTTGCATTCAATACCAAATTAGTGTTCACTTTGAATTCAAGGTGTACAAAGTAAGAGTAGGTCACTGAGCAACTTATATCACCACAATGGCATCCAATTAAGTTGGACAGAACTGTCCAAATCCAGCTACTCTGGTTAGGCTTGCACAAGTATCAATATCCAATCAGAGGCCCACTTGCCTTTTCAGCCTTTTACATAAATAGCTGATGTTTCCTTCAAGCTTTTCCAATATTTCCACAAAAGACATGGATATTTACCTTTATAATGTTTTATTCTGTATCACACATTAGCCACCACAAAGCTCTAGTTAAGCATTTTTGGAGTTGTGCAATTGCCATAACTTGGAGTAATACAACATTTTCTTGTTTCAGAATCACAATGTTAACTATAGATAAAGTTGCAGTAAAGCCATGCAGAGTTTAATTTGCCCTTTACAGTCACTCAATTACCAATGCCATGAATGGCAATGTTGAATCCAAATTCTTTAGTGATCTTAAATGCAGGTGCACTGTCCATTTCAGATTGTCAGAGGACAATGGGCTGTTAAAAATTAAGACAAGACACAAACCATCCACTAGTGGAGGATCAAATTTTGGACCTGCAGATTTCCTAGTTTCTTTTAATTGATTACATGACCAGGATGATGATCTGTCAGGTCCAAATCACTTCTCTCCCAGGCAGACAAAGCGACAAGGAGTTTTACATAGTCTACACCATACCTCCAGTATTCACAAGTATAGAAGAGCCTCAAGTCTAATGTGGACTTAGAAATGGTTTAGCATTGGAACATCACAAGCTTTTATACTGACCTAGTTACATTTGCAGAACTAGTTCAGTTCTTAATTATGTAACTGCATCATGCCAGTGTCATGAGACAGGACGATGGGGAGATGAAATAAAGTTTAACAAAAGGTTTCTACACATGCATGTAGAATATTCTAACACCTCTCCAATAGCTCAATTACAAACATGGACATTCAATAAACAGAAATATTCAAAGTGGTGATTAGAAGTCATTCCCAAATGTAATTTGCATCTCAAAGCCAGCATACCTGTCTGCCAAGCAAAGAAGCTATGCTATTATTAGGGCCATGTCCAAAAATATCTTGGTTGGGATCAGCAAGACAAATACCCCTTGGTTCATTCAAATAGCTCTGGGAAAAAAAATCACAAGATCGGACATTAAAGGGATCTCATGCAAATTTCAGCTTCAATGCAGCAGTCCATTTGCCTAGATTTTGTCTTACTTTGAGCCTATTGGTATTGGGCTATTATTGGTAACAAGCATGGGGGCCAAGATTGGTTATTGATGGATACAGAATATAGCACAGAACACACTCTTCAGCTCTTTGCACCAATCTGTGAACTAATCTAAGTCCACCCCCCACACTATCACCATCCAAATGCTTATCCAAGGAATGCTTAAATGCCCCTAGTGTGGCTGAATTAACTACATGGCAGGTAGGGCATTCCACACCCTTACCACCAAGTAAAGAACCAGTCTTTGACATCTGTCTTAAATCTATCACCCCTCAATTAGAGGTTACACCCCTTGTAAAAGCCAATGTCATCATCCGAAGGGGGAAAGAAAAGACTCACTGTCCATCCTATCTAATCCTCTAATCATCTTGTCTCTTAAATCCCCTCAGCCTTCTCCAAACGAGAACAGACCCAAGTCCCTCAGCCTTTCCTTAAAAGGCCTTCCCTCCAGACTAGGTAACATCATGGTAAATCTACTCAACCTTTTCCAATGCTTCCACATCCTTCCTATAATGTGCAACCAGAACTGTACACAATATTCCAAGTGAGGCTGCATTAGCCTTTTGTATAGTTGCAGCATGACATCACAGCTCCAGAACTCAAACCCTCTACCAATAAAACCCAATGCATCATATGCCTTACCAGCACGATCAACCCAGGTGACAACTTGCAGGGATTTATATACATGGACACCAAGATCCTTCTGCACATCCACACTACCAAGAATCTTTCATTGACTCAGTATTCTGCTTTCATGTTATTCTTCCCAAAGTGAATCACCTCGCATTTATCTGCATTGAATTCCATTTAGAACACCTCAGCCCAATTCAATATTCTTCCACATGGTCACCATTCTGACTTTAGTGTCATCTATAAGCTTACTAACCCAACCACCTGTGGGTGTGTCCAAGTCATTTATAAAAATGACAGACAGCAATGGTCCCAAAACAGATCCTTGTGGCACACTACTAGTAACTAGACTTCAGTGAATATCTTCCATCAACCACCACTCGTGGCTTTCTGCAAGAAGGCAATTTTCTAATCCAAACTGCTAAAATCACCCTTAATCCCATGCCTCTGCTTTTTCTCCAAAGGCCCATGTGGGAACCTTAAAAGCTTTACTGAAGTCCACATACACCATGTCAACTGCCCTACCCTCATCCACATGCTTGGCCACCTTCCCAAAAAGGAGGGTGAAGAGACATGACCCGCCCTTGACAAAACAGTGTTCACTATCTCCAATGAAATTGTTGCTTGCTAGCAATTATAAATCCTCTTATCCTTTCCCAAAAAAAAAAAACTTTCCTTACAAAAGGCACAAAGTTTATTTGTCTATATAGTTACCTGGGTCATCTCTGCCATTCTTGAACAAGGGCACAAGATTTGCAATCTTCTAGTACTAAACCTGTAGACAATGATGACTCCAATATAAAGGCTCTATCTTCTCTCTACCTTCCTAGAGAATCCTTGGATAAATCCCATCTGGTCCAGGGGACTTATCAATTCTCAAAATTAGATAACACCTCCTTAACCTCAATCCTTTCTAGCCTAATAGCTCATATCGGTCTTCCCTCAAGGCTGAATATTGTAGAGAGAAAAAAAGAGAAATACTTATTTAGCACCTCTGATCACCAAAGGGTTTACACACAACTTCCCACCTGTCTTTGGCCCTATTCCTCTTTTTATTCCTCACATATCTATAGAAAACTTTAGGATGATCCTTTATTTTACCTGCTAAAGATTGCTCACATCCCCTCCTTGCTCTTAACTCCAAATCTTTCCCAGATAGTCTAAATCTTAATGCCTCACCCGAGCCATCTCATCTCAATGTCATAAGCCTCCCTCTTCCACTTTAGATACAACTTCTTCAGTAAACCATGGTGCCCTTACCTTATCTCCTCCCTGCCTGACAGGGACATACCAAGGACACTTATTTAAACCAGCTCCACATGGATTGTCCCCATCCCCTGCATTTTGCTACCCAATTCTATGCCTCCTTAGTCTTGCCTACTCACATTATAATTGATGGGGAAGAGCAACAACACTTTCCCTGTGGCACATACTTTTTTAGTTTAGTAATGGAAAGGGATAGGTGACTGAATTATGGTCACTCCCCAAAATGCTCACCTACCACTATGTACCAGATCCAGTGTGGCCTCCTCATCAGCTCTTTGACATACTGTGTCAGGAAGACCATTTGGGGACAATGTTCAAAGGCCAGAGACATGATTTTATCTGTCAATGGCAGGGGGGTTACAATAGCTATAATGCTACAAGTAATTACTGCTGGCTTCCTACTCCTGTAGCAATGAGCCAGAGAAAACCATATAAAGACCCATCTCTGGAGCAGGTGGGACTTGAACCATAAGCTTTAGCCCAAAGGCAGGATATCATCACTGCACCAAGGAGACCTCAATTTGTGGATTTACATACAGATAACAGGACAGGTTGACAAAAGTGGTTAAGATGGTATATGGGATACTGGTCTATTAGTCAAATACATAAACAAAAAGAGTTTATAATGGAGCTATATGAAGTGTTTTCAGCCACAGCTTGGGTACTGCATGCAGTTCTGGTTGCCAAACCATGGATGGAGGCGAATGCACTAGAAGGTGCAGAGAAGATTTCACCAGTATGTGGCTTGAGCTGCAGCAATTCAACTACTTTGTGGGATGGCTAGCAGTCAGGAGGAGGAAATTCTCTAGAATGGTTGATAGCAACCTAAGAAGGACACGATACAGACAGAACAATTATGACATTTAAATCGTGTGAACACCATTGAACACAATGCTATGAGTCAAGAGCTGGAAAATGCACTTTGAATAGATGGATGTTAACACAAGGATGAACTGCCTCAGGAGGTGCGAAAACCTTGGCTCGGACTTTATTCGGATCAGCTACCTATTAACAATTTTCCAAATCTCAGTTCGAGTCGAACTCCATCCTGCAGGAGCCTGGGAGTTAAACCCAGGAATAAGATACATACCATTGCTAGGTTTCCCATTTGTCCATCGATCCCTTCCTCCTTCAAAAACTGCGTTAGGAACTGGTTAACCGTTGGAACGGTCATGTCAAAGCTCAACACCTTGAGCAAGAGATGTTCCATGCGCAGGAGCTGTTTTTTTGTGTAGGTGTCATCTGTTATGTAGACAAACTCATCTATTTCGGGGGGATAGATTTCTTCATATTTCCTAGGGAAAGTGTACAAGTTGATCGTTCATCAGTATATTTAAAAAATCTCTATTCCCGAAATCACTGTGCGATCCTAGAACCACGATTGTTTTATTTTTGCACAAGAAACAAAAAACCTTTATGATTAGAGTTCCACATGTAAAAGCCGAACAAAAACAAAACAAAGACTTACGATGCTACCAGCATAGCTGCTGTGCCCACCAGTTGCAGCTTTCCTCTCAGGACTGACATACATGACAGGAATCTGTCCAGGTAGTTTATAGCCAAGTACAACGTTTCAGTTTGCAAGTTGTACTCCTCGCCAACTTCAACCAGCCAGTCTACGAGAATGGAGCGCATACTGTGGGTTATGTCCGGCTGCTTCTTCATGTACCCAAATTTTGGTCTGCATTTCTCCTGAAAAACATTAGAGTTAGCACCCAGTTTGGAATGGGAAATTTGTACTGTAAAAGTGACAAGTCATGGTGGAAATAAAAATCATCCCGCAGAGAGAAAGCTGCGAGCCTCTATGCAGATTAGCATACGAAAAGAGGTCCAAGACCATACTTTGAAATCTAGACTGAAGAAATATTCAATCCTCCCAGAATATTTAATTGAGTCCACCTGCAGCTGAGTTGATGTAAATCACCCTCCCCCTACCACCGCAGGAATTGCAAAACTTGCGCCCACCCCCCCCCCCCCCAGGCCCAAAAGGAGCCTTCCACATCCATGTCATTTATTATATCCATTGCTCCCCATGCAGTCTCCTCTACATTGGGGAGACAGGACACCTTCTCAGTTTCAGAGAACATCTTGGGGACACCCACACATACCAACCCCACTGCCAAGTGGCCAAACATTTCAACATCCCCTCCCACTCTGCTGACGACAAGGAGGCCCTGGGCCGCCTCCATTGCTACTCTCTAACCCCCTGACATTGAGGAGAAAGACATCTTCTGCTTCAATCCCATGGCATCAGTGTGGGCTTCACCTCGTTCCCCTCCCCAGCTCAGCACCACCCTCATGACTGTCCATCTTCCTTCCCACCTATCCGCTCCACCCGATCACTTTTACCCCACCTCCATCAACTGCACTCTTTCCCAGCCCCACCCCCGAGGCTCCCAGCCGCATTCCTGTTGAAGGACTTTTGCCCGAAACGTCGATTTTCCTGCTCCTCGGATGCTGCTGACCTGCTGTGCTTTCCCAGCGCCACTCTAATCTTGATTGCAGTTTAACAAACGAGTTAAAAAAAAATTCACAAACTCATTAGAGAACCAGTAGAACATTTTCCCACTATCCCAGTCAGAGTTGTTGCATTCTCGGGAAGCGGCCAAAAGGTTTCCGGATTTTGCGGCAATGATGAGGTTAATCTTGTTTAAAGTAGTTTCTGCAGCAGGCGAGTTTTAAAACAGCCCAAGAATAGGGGTGGCACGGTGATTAGCACTGCTGCCTTATTCGATTCTAGCCTTGGGCAACGGTCTGTGGAGTTTGCACATTCTCGCAGTGTCTGCGTGGGTTTCCTCCCACAGTCCAAAGATGTGCAGGTTACGCGCATTGGCTATGCTAAAAATTGCCTAGAGTGTTAGGCGCATTAGTTAGAGAGAAAGTGGGTCTCTGGACTGGTTGGGCCGAAGGGCCTGTTTCCACACTGTAGGGAATCTAATAGGACGAGCCACCCAAGAGAGCAAGTGTTGTGACCAAACCCAGCGGCAGCTAAAGGGTCGGCAGTGAGTGGGGGGTTATATTTCCTTAAACCAGAGAGGTCGTGCCGCTATGTGACTCACTTCTGCTTCTCGGAGGTACCGATAAATGTCTTCTGCATATCCTTCCACAGCGAGGTAATCTACGTGTACATGCGAATCTTCATGGGAACGCTGCGAGCGCATGGATGAATCTACTAACATTGGCGAAACTGTAGAGGTGACAAAACATCAACAGCCAATTGAATTGAGGGAATAGAATTGCTTTATACGTGTTCTAAGCAGAGGTAGAATTAAGACTATGTGCTCGAATGGTAAAGTTAAACCGAATCGTGGTAGTAGCGAAAAAAAATGGATGCAGTAACGTAAACATCTACGGTTAGAAGACAACACAATAAAAGATTCAGAGTTCGTATCAAGCGATACGAAATTCTAGCTCGCGTCTTGCTGTTACCTTCACTCAGATCTAAGAACAGACAATAGTCGTCCGCTGGTTTGGAGACGTTACCAACTTCTCCAAGTTTAGATTGGAGTTCAGAGGTTAGATTACATTCAGAGACTTCGACTTCGTCTTGGACTTCATCCTCCATATAAATATGGAAGTTCGGGTTGGACACAAAAGTAGCCGGACATTCAGAGAGAGTGCTGCAGCTCTTTGCCGAAGTGAACCCATTATCAGTCCCCACTGCAACGGTACCACAAACTTTCGCAGAAACCTAACAAAACACGTTAGAAGAGGGAAGAGAAATTCGAGGTCAGGCAATTTGCAAACTCACTGAAATAACTCGAGAGCTCGGGCGAGGCGAGATGGACTCTGAACGATATATTTAGATAGTACAGCCCCAACTATAGTTAAACATATAGGAATAACGGGTTTGGTGAATACAGAAATTACCTGAGAAAGCGAACGCCTCTGCTGGTCGTTCTCGTTTAGCACCCCTAAAACGGTCCTCTGCTTTTGGCTAACTGGGCCCATCTGCGGGACAAGATGTTGATTTTCTTGATTAGCATTGCGCTTGACAGCAGCATTGCTCCTGTACATGTTAGCTACAAACAAAGATTTGACACCACTAACAACAAAAAAACTGCACAAGTTTTCCCCAGTCGCCTGCTCAGCTCTGAGCAATTGCCTCTCAGATCACATTTATGAGTTGGGGCTTGCCTAAAGCCAGCCTATATAGTGGAATGGCTCTAATTGGTCTCCAGGCGCGGAGTAGCTCTCTCTGTTCTCATCATGTAGCAAATTACTTTCAATCAGCCCGCGTCTATTGAATCCCACCAATCACCTTCCGTTACCAGCGCACGTGAGCTTCGGCTCCCCGGTGCCATGGTAACGCAGCACGCTACCGTCTGCCACCTGACTTCCGCATGCGTACTGCGGCTGCGTGTTACCAGGGCGACAACGAAGTAGCATCTTTGGGAAAGAATCGAGCGCTCAATATTCTGATCCCCGCAGGGCGCGGCCCTGAAAACTGGGGGAGACTTTCCCCCGCGGGCTTTGGTTTTTTTTTCCTCCAAAATATAAGACCCGAGTCCTTTTCCTGTGATAGTTATCTGCTTACCCAAATCTTCACGGCGCCTCCACCGGAACTTTTGCAAATGGCTCCTTCCCGCTCCAAGCTTGGAGTGTGAGGTCGGATTCAATGTGCAAAAGGTGGCTGGCAACGTTTTCCACAGAATCATAGGGCGCAAAATGCGTGATGGACGGAGTGGTGAGGGTGGGCATTTAGATGTCCAAAGTAGCATAGTGCAACTTCAAGTGTGAGTCACATCGGATTATTTATTGGCGAGCGTTTTGGACATAGTGAGTGTTAGAAGTGTCGGCTGGTCTTGGTGCCAATCGACTTGGACCCAGGCCTCCAACACTTCACGCAATCTACTGTCGACATTACAGGTAACTGAACATGCATTCAGCAGCAGGAAGACCGATCCTCCCCCAAATCAGTGCTATGATCAAAAAGTTTAACAATAAAGTTTTTGCTTCGAGTCTTGCCATAGCTAATCCCCCGAGAATTCCAAAGTATAAAATCAAAATCAACAACGTAAAATTCGATATAAAATAAAGTGACTGTTCAACCATTATCCATCACAACAAAAGTGAAACTAAATCTAATTCGTCAAACTGTACGGGTTAACATTACAATTAAAACATCGTTAATCAACACCAATGACCATCACTGATTGTAAATCATGTGCAATAATAAATTCTGGAAAATTGGACAGGTTGGGGATGTTTTCCTCTGAACGTTCATGACCATAAGATGTAGGAGTAGATGTTGGCTATTCCACCCATCGAGTTTGCTTCACCATTAGATAGTGGCTGACATGGTTTTCAACGCTATTTTTCTTCTTCCCGTGATCCTAAATCCCCTTACCAATCAAGAACTTATCAGTATGTCTTAAATAGACTTGATGACTTGGCCTCCGCAGCTCACTGTGGTAATGAGATCCATAGATTAACCACCCACTGGCTGAAGAAATTCTTCCTCATCTCAGTTCACCCTGAGGCTGTGCTGTTGGGTCCTGGTCTCTCCTACTGGTGGAAACATCTTCTTCATGATCACTCTATCCAGGCCTCTCAGTATTCTGTAACTTTCAATCAGATCTCTCATCATCCCTCTAAACTGTGAGTACAATCCCAGAATTCTCTACCACTCTTCATATGACAGGTCCTCATCTCTGGGATCATTTTGTAAACACAAGCACAAACTTACTTATATATTAGACCAAACTCCGCTCACAATATTCCAAATGCGGTCTGATCAGAGCCGTATATAGCCTCAGAAGTACATCTTTGCTCTTGTATCCTAGCCCTCTTGAAATTAATGCTAACATTGTATTTGCCTTCCTAACTACCAACTGAACCTACATGTCAGCCCAAAGAGAAACCTGAATTTGGACACCCAAGCCCCTTTGTGCTTCAGATTTCCGAAGCCTTCTCCATTTAGAAAATAGTCTGTGCCTCTATTCTTTCTTCCAAAGTACCAAACCTCATACTTTCTCACATTATATTCTATCTGCTACGTTTTTGCCATCTGTCCAAGTCCTTCTGCAACCTCCCCACTTCCTCAACACTACCAGTCCCTCCATGTGTCTTTGTGTCAACTGCAAACTTAGCAAGAATATCCTCAGTTCCTTCATCCAGATCATTAATGTATACCTGAATAATTGTGGTCCCAACAAGGACCTCGGCAGAACTCTACTAGTCACTTGTTGCCATCCTGAAAAAGACCTTTTATCCATACTTTCTGCCAGTTAGCCAATTTTCTATCCATACCAGTATCTTGCCCCTAATACTATGGCTTCTTATCATATTTAACAGCCTCATGACCATCAGCTGGTCAAAAGCCTTCTGGAGATCCAAATAGATCATGTCCACTGGCTTTCTTTTGTTTAACTTGCTCATTATTTCCTCAACAAATTCTAACAGAATTGTCAGGCATGACCTACCCTTGACAAAACTGAACTGACTCAGTCCTGCCTTATAATGCACTTCCAAGTAGTCTGCAAGCAAAGGTTGTGAGGGGCCCTAATTGAAGTGTATAGAATTATGAAGGGCATTGATAAGGTGGATAAGAAGCCCATTTCTCCCATTAATAAATGGGTCAAGAGTAGGGGACAGAGATTTAAGGTGTAGTTGAAGGTTAAGAGGAAAGTTGAACTTTTTTTTTCACCTAGAGGATAGTGGAAGTCTGGGAATTATTACCTGAAAGGATAGTTGGGTAGGAAATTCTCAACTTTTAACAAACATAGAAAATGCTGGAGAAATTCAGCAGCTTCGAGCAGAAACTCCAGCACTGTTTGGGTGGCCAATAGCTTTATTAGGACATAGACTGACAGGTGTAGCTCCACTTTTTTTTCCAGTAAAAACAACTACAATGTTTATCCTCCTCATTAAGCAGACTACAAACTCTTCAGAAACTCGCTGGTGAGTTCTAAAAGTCTTGAAACTTTAACTGTTTCTCTCTCTACAGATGCTACTAACCTGATGAATTTCAGCAGCATTCTGTTTGTTTCAATTACCAGTGTTTGCAGCATTTTGCCTTCATTTGACTCTCAACTTTTAAGGGACGGCACAGTGGTTCAGGGGGTGGCACAGTGCCTCAGTGGTTAGCACTGCAGCCTCATGGCACCAGGGACCCAGGTTCGATTCCAGCCTCTGGCAACTGTCTGCTCTGAGTTTGCATATTCTCCCCATGTCTGCGTGGGTTTCCTCTGGGTGCTCTGGTTTCCTCCCACAGTCCAAAGATGTGCAGGTTCGGTAGATTGGCCATGCTGAATTGCCCATAGTGTTAGATGCATTGGTCAGAGGGAAATGGGTCTGAGTGGGTTACTCTCCGGAGGGTTGGTGTGGGCTTGTTGGGCCGAAGGGCCTGTTCCATACAGCAGGGAATCTAACCAATATTTAGATATTCACTTCCATCGGCATAGCCTCCTGGATTAGTGAAGTCTGATCTTTGGATTGCTTCAGGTGCAATGGCATTGTTCTGTACTGAAATGTCTGAATCTACCCTGAAAAAATTCTCATCCTTAAATTATAACATTTATTTAATGGTACTTGGTCAAACCTGTTTTCATTTCCACAAAATTAGCTCCCTCATTCATCTCTTTTGATAAAACTAAATTATCTACTGCCGATACTCCCACATTTTGCAAGTCCAGTATCTTAATAGGTTGAATACATGATCTTATAAACCCCACAACTGTTTGGGTGCTAATAAGATTGTTGAGGATGTGATTAGACTGACAGGTGTAGCTCCACTTAACTTCTGGAAAAAATCCACTGCAACATTTACCTTAATAATAAAACAATCAACAGCAGATGCTGACGATCGGAAACAAAGAAAAACAGAAATTGCTAGAGAAACCTAGCAGGTTTGGCAGCATCTGTGAAGAGAAAACAGAGTTAACATTTTGTGTCCTGTGATTTCTCTTCAGAATTGTACATTTATCCTTCTTGGGGGGTCCTCAGATTAAAACAAACATTGAGATTTTATTTGGTTAAAATCTTATCCACACAGATTAGGCCTTCAGAGGCCATCTATTTTTTGTTATCCTCAATGGTTCCTGTAAATCATAGCCAACTGGAATTGATTTTGTGCTAATAGTTTCATTGGTGATTGTACTAGTAAAATCCATATTCAATTATGCAACAAGTGAGATGAAGAAAACCTGCAATCCCATTGCATCATGTCAAGCAGGACCATGTGAAGGTCTGTCCACTACAACTTTGAAGTCATCACTCATTGTTACTTTTGCGAAGGGATCATCAATGACTTACAGGTCAATGGAATGGTGTGACAGGTGCTGAAAGACTTAATCCAGACTTCATGACTTCTGCATAAACCAGATATTTAAAAACATAGATGTAACACTAGGTATGCCCATGTGATACAGTATACAGTATCATTTGGAGAATGTGCAGAGTTCTCAAAGACCAGGGAAAGCTGCTAAGAGAGTGAGGAGAGAAAAAGGGCTTCATGTGCGCTGGGTGTTAAGGGACCTATTCCTCTACCTGAACCACACCGGCAAGCAATGTATGAAACATCTTGGCTTCAGAAAGGATGTCCCCATTGCCATTGTGGCTACAGTAGGTGCAGATTTCAATCTCAGCACAGGGTATGGATCACATTGCCACTGGCTGTGAAGATGACTGTAGCTAAGAAACGTTTATCTATCTGTGTGGAACTGGAGGTACCTGCAATAACTTGTAGTTTGCTATCCACTGCTCCATATTTCACAAATATTTCATTTATAAGAACTGACAATATTTCATTTTGCCAGAGAGCAACAAGCAGAGTGGGTATATGGCTTTGCAAGGATTGCAGGATTCACCAAGGTGTAGATTGTACAAACATTGGGGAGTGCATGTCAATGCTGAGATATAACTTGACTGAAAGGAGTTATATTTCCTCAATGTGAAGCTGGGGTTGAGGTCACACACAGCAAATCAATGCCCAACATTCCAGCAGCAACCATGATGCCTTTTCATTCCATAGCAGCCAATCTGCCAGTTATATTTGAACCTGCATGACAAATAAAAGGATAGCCATTGAACCACAAGGGCTGATGGCATGGCAGATGAGTCCAGTGCACAATCCACTCCCATATGCACAACATGCATCAATGAAAGTTACATGAAAGCTGTCCACTGGGCTGCTTAAACAGCACTTCGACTGCATGGGTTTCACTAGAAGAGCACTGCAGTACTTGTCAGAGTGGATGTCAAGGTTCATGTTGATTTTCTGTATGCTGCACAATCATGCAGTGGCTATTCAGTGAGATTGAGAAGGGGAAAGCAGACAGGAAAGTATGCTATGCCCCTATTGCACTAACATGCTATGTCTCCTCCCCCTGCTGAACTAACGGGGTTATTAAACCTTTTTGTGGCATCACATTCATATTCTTATGTCTAGACCTCTGGTATGTCTAGTCTCGCTGCATTCTCAAAGTGTCTTTGATTAAACCTCACCTACCAAGGCATCAAGGTGTTGGAAAATCTTAGAATGTGTGGTCTCCATTTTACTGTCTTTCTCAGGTCATAAGCTGTTACATAAGAACATAAGGAGCAGGAGGAAGCAATTCAGCCCCTTGAGGTTGCTCAGCCATTTAATACGATCATGACTGATCTCATTTCGACTTCAACTCCCCCACTCTCCTGCCCACTCTCTATACCCCTTCAACATATATTAATTGAAAATCCATCTACCTCCTCCTTAAATACTGAATATGTCTCCTTGTTGTAGGAAACCTTCCAGCTCCTGCTCCAGCCACAATGCACCTCTCCTTTAAGAGGGCCAATCTGGCTTTAAACAATGTTGGCTACCTGTAACCAGGACTAGCCTCTCAGGAATTTGGGCCCTAGCTGAGATATACAGCCACTCAAGAGTGATGTTATCACTGATTGAAGGTTGCAATCATGTTAATTAGCAGGAACAAGAAGTTGGCATGTTGCCTACTTGGAAGTAACAGGTGTAGATTACTGGCGCATTGCCTGTCTTTGAGACTATCAAATTTAGACTCACACAGCACAGTATGAGATCATTCAGCAAATTATACCTATGCCAGCTCTTTGAAAGACTCGTCCAATTAGTCTCCAGGGTAGTGCCCTTTTTTTTGTCTCCAGTGTCTTTTTTTTCTTTCAAAGTAAATATTCAATTCATTCTGAATGTTGCTATCAGTTCTGCTTCTGCTACCCTTTTATTATGTCTTGCTGCATAAAGTACTTTCTTCTCATTTTATTTCTGGTTATTTTGTCAATTATCTTAAATCTTATTTTTTGTTTACTGATTCTCCTGTGACTAGAAACAGTTATCCTTAGTTTATCCTTAATCACTATCAAAAGCCTCATAAGTCTGAACATCTTTGTGAAATCTCTCCTTAAATGTTAATTCTCTAAAAAAAGTACAATCACAACTTCATGATGTCTCTCCAAATAACTTAAATCTCTCAACCGTGATAAAATTCTAATTGACCCACTCAACACTATCCCCAAGACTTCAATGTCTTTCCTAAAATGTGACATCCAGAAGTGGGTAAGCTATTCCAGTTGAGTCATAATTGGTCATTCATACAGGATTAGTGCAAATACCTTGCTGTTGGACATAGGCTGAATATGAAATTTGAATAAGCAACTACCTTTCAGGTCCAATATAAATGTATCAGTCTATTCATTCAGCAACTTACCATTCAGTCTTCAATTTATATCACAAGTCTAATGTAAACTTTGATAGTGCATGAACTTAATCATCAGAACATCTGTATTGCAACTAATTACATAACAGGAAAATACCTCAATTCCAGTAAAATCTTTGTCATATTTCCCTAGTTAGTTTTAATTTTGAATATTCATCAATTCGAATGGAAGTTAGAAGCTATGGGCAACTATGCCTTCAATTTGCCATTTAATTATATGTATGTATGCCCATTTGTGTGGATCTGTAGTCATTTTGGGAATTGTTGGTTTTAAAAAATGGCCAGCCTTCCATTCAAAACTTACATATTTATATTTACATTGCTTCCAATCACTAAAATAGGTAAATAGTCTATCAATTATCAATTGTATAAATTACATGGGGCTGTTACTGAGTTTGAGTGGAATTGAATACTCACCCAAATTCTTACACAAATGTAAAATGCGCAAAAGAAATATTGTATATCTGAAATAGAGCTTTACTTAAGTAACAAATTATATATGCTTTTAAATATCAGACTAATTTCAATAAGACCATTGTGATATGTCTTAGATTTTTAAAATTCATTACCTGATTATATATGCATTCTGATTTTCAATGTGTAAAGTACTGTTTAAAATAGCAAAGGAAGTTTTTAAATAATCTTAAACTGCAAGATTAAGAATATAAATTCCATTTCAAAGAGTTGAACATATTATTATTGTACTGAAGAAGTGTTGTACTGTTTAAGGTACAATCATTTTATGATATTTTAACTGAGGCCCCATTTATCTTCTCAGGCTGATATAAAAGATCTCATTTAAAAAACACAGAAAATTCTCTTTGGTGTTCTGCCTGATAGTTATCTCTCAATCAACATTCCTAAAATAGATTAGCTGGTAATTTATGGACCAGGTCAGACACCCTGAAAATATTGTAAGAAGGTAGCCTAGACCCTAACTTTTCCTTAATTTAAAGGCAGATGTGAGTGGATATTCCAGGTGTGATGCAGCTGATCAAACCACTCAGCTTTAAGCAAAACAGAATATATTTAAACACCACAGTCAAAACACGAACAAAAAAAAAACGGAATTTAGAATAACTTCACTATTGGAAAACTTAACCAACCTGAATACAGCAACTTAACTAAGGAACTGATCCAATTCAGAAACATCCCATTAACACACTGCTTGACAAAAAGGTAAATTGAAACACAGATTCTTACAGACAGGAGGGAACAACATCCAAAGAGATTTCAGAGAGAACGTCAGTCAGGAATTATTTGTTGAAGCTTGCAACCTTCCTGGACTCCAGCATCTTATGACTGCTACAGCTAAAACAAACTAGGAAAAACATAAGCTGGGAGAACTGTCCAATCCTCTGCTATTGTTAAACTAGGCACTTCCTAGACCCCTTGGTATCTCTACCTTTGCGACCACTCTTTTAAAAAAACCACAAGGACAAAATAATCTTGTTAAAGTGACAGCATCGTCACACCTCTCCCCTTAAAAAAAGAACCATCAATATACAAAGATGGCTTCATTTTAAACCCCCTTAGTCTTACTTTGTTAGTACACTACAATACATATAGATTGAATTGATTATAACCATGCAAACATGCACAACTATTTCAGTCCGTTTACTCCTGCCACCGAATGCCTCCATTTTTCATCTAAGTCACAACAATTTGTCAGCAATTATGTTTTCTCATCCTGCCCCATGTACAATTTTCAAACTGAATAACTGCAATAATAAGCTCCATCTAATCAGTCTGAAATTTTTGTCCTTAAATTTCTCCAAAAACTTTAATGGGGTATGATCAGTATATATGATTATCTCAGACACATTCCTGGCAACATAAATGTTGAAATGCTGTAATGCCAACACCAAGCTCAAGGTCTCCTTCTCAATTGTCAAATATTTCTGTTGATGAATGTTCAGTTTCTGCAGAAATATCCTATAGATCTATTAACTTGTCGTCTTCTTGCAAGAGTACAGCACTGACACCACATCACTTGCATTGATAACCACCTTGAATGGCTTTGAGTAATTAGGTGTGGCTAATAATGGGGCAGTGGTTAACACAGCTTTCAGACTGTGCAATGACTTTTGCCGTCCACTGAAACTTACTGCACTTCTTCAATAATTCAGTGTGAGGAGCGGCCACACTGCTAAAATTTGGTACAAATTTTCGATAAAACCCACTCAATCCCACGAATCAGACTATTGTTGTCTTCATCGATGTGGAGAAAATCCCTAAAAAACCTTTGTTTTCACATTCTGTAGGGTCATCTGTCCCAAAATTGAAGAAAAATGGATTTTAGGTTTTCAGTCCTACTATCAGACTTATCTTTTTTAAAAGGCCAGAAAGTCACTTTGAACATTGCATTCAAAACAGTATTTACAAGAAGTCATGTGATTTCAGTTAAACGATTTGCAAGCCACCAGAGGACATACTTGCTAAGGTGTTTACTGATTTGTGTTTAGACCACCACAAAGAGAGAGATTCATGGGGAAAGAGGCCTATGTCAGCTGAGATGCTGCTACTAGCGCTTTCTAAGTAGTCAGGAGGAGGGAGAAGTCCTAAGTTGCGCAGAAGTCAGTGAGAAAAAAGCTCCAGAAGCCGAACATTGTGGTGGTATTAGAGAGGAAGATATCTTACAAACAACATGGAAACAGACTCTTCGGTCCTATCAGGCCATGCCAAACATAATCCCAAACTAGTCACACGTGCTTGTTCCTGGCCCATATCCCTCCAAACCTTTCCTATTCATGCACTTATCTAAATGTCTTTTAAACATTGTAACTGTGCCCACTGCCACACATGAACAAATCTCTCTGTAAAAAATTTGCCCCTCATGTCTTTAAACCTCTCTCCTTTCACCTTAAAAGTATGCCCCCTAGTTTTGAAATCCTCCATCTTAGGGAAAATACCCCTACCATTTAACCTATCTATACCCCTCCTGATTTTACACACTTCTCTATGTTCCAGTGAAAAAAAACTCTCAATGTACCCAGCCTTTCTTTATAACTCAAACCTTTCATAACTAGCAACATCCTGGTAAATCTCTTCTGAACGTCTCTAGCTTAATAATATCCTTCCTATAAATAGGACTCTATGTTAAGTAACATTAGCAGTTTGTTTTAAGGGTTTTGTGGACAGACATTACAAGAAAGGTACATCTAGTCAATGCACAGCAATTTGCTGAAATGAAGCCAAGTCCACGTGCCAGCTTTCAGCAAGGAGATCAGGGGTGACTCTGCACTGAGGTTTCTATGTCTGTAGTGGTTGCTTTAATTAAAGAGATGAAGTTTTGTGATGAGATTGTTCCAACAGTTCCTATAATAAAATATAATTTGTGCTTCTCTTTTGTGTTATAAGCTCTTATGTTCTATTGTTAAGTGCACATTGACGGTATCTTGAGAATAGTTCATCCACTAACCTCAATGGTAAACAAAAAGAAAATTTCCTGCTGGAGTCTAACTTGTCCAGTGTGACCATCAGCTGGGATTATTCAACATACGTATTCGAGTATTAATTTATCTCTTTGTCATTAAACGATTCTGCTATAGGTTTTATATGTGAGTGCCTATTTTTTAACGAAAATTTCTCGATGTTATTGAAGTATACCGCCTGCAAGAGCTTGACTTTGTTATCGACTGATACTTTAGAAAGCTTAAAAAACAAATCAATATTTTCATGGGGCATTTTGTGAGTTTTATTCCTCACTATGCCACATCAAAATCCCTATTTTTTAAAGAACAGCGAATTTTAAATTAAAATGACTTCCAGTTCCGCTTTCCACCTGGTATTTCCTTAAATGGCGTACAGGATTCGAACAACGTGGAGATGATGGTTACTTTATTAGAGTCTGCATTGATAGTATCGACGTGTTTATGTATGAGCTCATTCCAATATGCTACCTGTCGTTATTATTTATATATTAACATCAGTATCTTCTAAATGTTGTAGTGCTGCACGTGTAAATTATTCTGTTGACAGACGAATGTTTTTTTTAAAAAGAGAATGCAAACAATAAAAGGGACTGAATGCAGACCGACAATATAAAAATGCAACGGATCGAAAGCCAGCAGCGTAGTCCCGGTATCAGGCTATTCCTTTGCCAGGTTGATCCTTTGCTTTACTCTGGGGCCCGAGTTCTGTAATTAATCACCAACTGATTGCGTTTAATTTCTAAGGACGCCGAGTACCTCACGCTTTTCTCTCTCAGCGTGGGACAGTTACTATGGAGCCCGAACTTACACACATTGCATTTCTCCTGATCCCTCGGCAGGCCAGCAGCTGGGATCCGCCCAAACACCTCAGTGTGAGTGCAGCAAGGATTCAGCTTCATTACTTTTAATTCCAAACTAGGAAAGATTTATGATTGCTTGATGAGACTGTCTTGGCACTATCTAAAAAAAAAGGACTAACTGCTTTCTAACATAATTTATGTTGCAAATCAAACCGTGGCTGCTCTCTCTCCATCTCCTAGCTCAGTTGTAATGCAAGAAACTACAGCGTGGTGAACACAGCCCAGTCCATCATACAAACTGGCCTTCCATCCATTGACTCCATCTATAATTCCCACTGCCTTGGAAAAACAACCAACATAATTAAAGGCCCCTCCTACCCTGGTTATACTCTTTCACCCTCTTCAGAAGGTGGCAGAAGATATAAAAGTTTGAGGACGCATATGAATAGATTCAAGAACAGCATATTTCCCGCTGTTATCTGATTTTTGAACAGACCTCTCAAATGTGAATTCTGATCTCTCTGCACCTTCTTTGTGACTGTAACACTGTATTCTGCACTGTGTTCTGATATCATAATGCACTTTTGTATGAATAGATCTGCCTGTACAGCATACAAAACAACACTTTAGTACATAGAATCATAGAGACATACTGCAGAGAAACAGACCCTTTGGTCCAACCCATCCATGCCAACCAGATTCCTAAATAAATCTAGTCCCATTTGCCAGCATTTGGCCCATATCCCTCTAAATTTTTCCTACCTTCTGAGATGCCTTTTAAATGTAATTGTACCAGCCTCCATCGCTTCCTCTGGCAGCTCATTCCTACATGCACCACCCTCTGTATGAAAAGTTGCCCCTTCCATCCCTTTTAGATCTTACCCCTCTTACCTTAAACCTGGTTTTGGACTTCCCCACACCAGGGAAAAAGCCTTGTATGTTTACTCTATCCATGCCCCTCATGATTTTATAAACCTCTACAAGGCCACCCTTTGGCCTCTGATACTACAGGGAAAACAGCCCCAGTGTATTCAGCCTCTCGCTATAGCCTAAACCCTCCAACTCTGGCAACATCCATGTGACAACAATAATCAATAAATCAAATCAATAATGCTCACTAAAGACCAGATCTACGAACAAATCAACGGAACACCCATGGGATCACCGATCTCTGGACTCATAGCAGAAGCAGTAATGCAAAGGTTAGAACAAACAGTCTTACCACAAATTCAACCCAAACTCTGGGTCAGATATGTTGATGACACCTTTGTAATCATTAAAAACACAGAAATAGAGAAAACACACCGGATCATCAACGCCACACTAACAGGAATCTGATTCACGAGAGAAGAAGAAAAGGATAACCAACTCCCATTCCTAGACGTGATGGTACAGAGAACACCGAACGGAGGATTCACCACAAAGGTATACAGGAAAGCCACACACACAGACCAAGTCCTGAACTATGAAAGCAACCACCCCAACACACACAAAAGAAGTTGCATTAAGACACTATTCAAAAGGGCCACAACACACTGCAGTACACCAGAACTGCAAAAAGAGGAAGAGGAACACCTGTACAAGGTATTCACCAAAAACGGATACCCGCGCAATTTCATCAACAGATGCCTAAGAGAAAGACAACGGAACGAGGACATGCCGCAACCCAAAGGACTAGCCACACTACCATACATCAGGAGCATTTCAGAACTGACAGCCAGACTACTGCGACCACTAGGACTTATAACAGCACACAAACCAACAGCCACCCTCAGACAACAACTCACCAGAACGAAGGACCCGATACCCAGCATGAGTAAAACTAATGTAGTGTACAAAATCCCATGCAAGGACTGCACAAAACACTATATAGGACAAACAGGAAGACAGCTAACGATCCACATCCATGAACATCAACTAGCCACGAAACGCCACGACCAGCTATCCTTAGTAGCCACACACGCAGACGACAAGCAACATGAATTTGACTGGGACAACACTACCATTATAGGGCAAGCCAAACAAAGAACAGCCAGGGAATTCCTAGAAGCATGGCACTCATCCACAAACTCCATCAACAAACACATCGACCTGGACCCAGTATACCAGCCACTACAGCGGACAGCTGAAACTGACAACCGGAAGCGGCAGGGACAGGCCACTATAAATGCCGGAGGAAACACCACAGAAGTGCTTCACAGGAGGCTCCCAAGCACTGAGGATGTCACCTAGACAGGGGACGAAATGTTTGTAACAAACATTTCCAGCTCGGCGAACAGAACCACAACAAGAATGAGTTTTGTTTTCTCTAAGGTCCATGAATCTGTAATTCTCTTTCTCAGACAGTGGTGGAAACTGGGCCATTGAAAACCTTGATGGCAGAGGTAGATAGATTCTTGACTAACACATGAAGGGTTTTGGAACTAAGCAGGGAAGTGGAGTTGATGCCACAATCAGATCACCCACAGAATGACAGAGTAGGCTTGAAGGAACAAATGACTACTCCTTCTAATTCACAAATTAGTGACTGCAGTGCTGACACAATCACATGCTCATTATGAGTTAACTTAAATAGCATTGTGCACAGATTTTAGAGGAACATGACCAGGATTGTGGGGGTGGAGGGGGGAAGACAGGGAGGGGGGTGAGAGATCAGGATGGGGTACAAGGGTGGAAGAGGTTTGAGTGGGGTGGAACGGATAGAGATTTTAATGGTAGGGATGTCTAGAGACTTTGTTACATCAATTTTGTTTCTCTCTTTACCGAAGCTGTCAGACCTGCTGAATTTCTCCAGTATTCTCTATTCTGTGACCAATTACTCTCCTCAGTTCTGTTATTCTGCGCATATTCATTTTGATGAGTCCCTGTTCTTGATTCATTCTTAATTTCTTTGGGGTATCTGGAAGTAAAGTGTGAGTAAATATTGACACGGAATAAAGTTTGTGACATGTTCATCATTTTATTAACAGTGTAATCATTATCAGTTTTCAAGGGACAGTTGCTCTTTTTCCAGTACAATAGAAAAAATATCTTTGTGTTGATTTTGATATCCCATGCCCACCTGACTAGAGTCTGGACTTGGATAGTAAATGCTGAGTGATCATGCGGTAAGTTTTATGCTGGCACTATCACAGTGGATTTGAAAGCGTGCCTGTATGTCACAATTGACCCTCAGAATGCAAAGCCAGAGGCCCTTCTCTTTAGTTCAGAATTTTTAGGATTCATTTTTGTAGAAATCTTGCCAAAGTTTAAAATAGTTTCCTACATTGATCATGTTGGTGGAAATTACTCCTAAGTTTCCTGCAGAGATCATTTGCATAGAACCTTAAAAAAAACTGTGGTAAAACAAGTGTAATGCAATCCCGACAATACAGGTAAGAACGTGCCATGATGCCACACCAATTTTCGAACCCTTTTCTCCCCTTTTTGATTATTGTGCAGAACATATCCTTTGGAAATCTGTTCCAGTTGCCTTATGGATTTTGAGTTGGGATTTAACATTTTTGGGCACGTTGAATTTGACAGCATTTTTATCAGCAAGAAAAGTTTTAAAATATTGCTGTGGTGTAAGGTAGGTATAACACAATATGCAGTGGTTTATAAATAGGTCGCTAATAAGTGCTGTCCTTTGCAATGGACATTTTACCATATGAATGAATAAATAATATGCAGGCCTCTGTAAAATCAAGGAAAGCTGGGTGACTAAAAATAACTGCCCCAAATCTAAACTCAACCTGCAAATTAAAAATTAATTTAGTAAAACCTGACCTGTAAATAGTTGATAAGTTTTCCTAACCTTAACATGCAAAAAGTCGAGAAAATCTCTCATATAAATAAGCATATAGCGTCTATAATTACTGAACAATTGATTAATTTTATCAACCCTAACTTGTAGATAACTAATGAAGTATTCCAACCAGAGTAATAAACTCTCTTGATTCCAATCATTACAAAATTAATGAATTCTCCAAATCTAACATGTAGATAATTAATATGTGCTGTTGCCAGAACAATAAATAATTGATAAATTTTCCCTTAAGAGCATATTTGAGTAACTGTGCAGGGCATTCTAAGAGTGGATAGATCTTTTTCATACAACGGAATTGAGGTTTCCTGATCCTGACAAAATTGGGCTATGTGATGATGAAACTATAAAATGGACTAGCTCAAGTCTATGACATAATTTTCTCACCTAAGTTCAATATCCTTTCCATACTTTTGGTTACTGACATGATGAGGAGGTAGCTACGTATTTCTTTCATTTTATTCTTGGAAGATGGATGATGATCTCAAGATGGTGATTATTATCCATCCTTGATCATGCTTTAGAGTCATAGAGTCATAGAAATGTACAGCATGGAAACAGACCCTTTGTCTAACCTGTCCATGCCGTCCAGATATCCCAACCCAATCCAGTCCCACCTGCCAGCACCCAGCCCATATCCCTCCAAACCCTTCCTATTCACATACTCATCCAAATGCCTCTTTATTTTTTATAGATATTTTTATTAGAAATTTAACATTTTTACAAGTTTACAAAAATAAACAAAACTCTCAAATATAAACATTGATATACAATTAAATCAAATATGCAATAGCCAAAATTTAACAAAAGAAAAAAAAACGAAAAAGATAAAAAAAACAAAACTCAACTACCTACTAATCTAACCTACGACTAACCAGAGTGTCTACTTAAGTCTCTTACATGCTTGGAATGTGTTAACATCAGATGTAAGAAACCCGTATTCATGCGGGATTCCTCTCCTAAGGGGCCCCGGACCAGCCAGGTTTGTAATCTCAATTAAATAAAAGCCCTTGATAGGATAGCCGAGATATCTGTATTCATGTAACTCAAGAAGGGCTGCCATATTTTATAAAATAATTCGGTCTTTCGGTGCACCATATTTGTAAGGAAGTCAAGGGGAATACATTCCATAATTAATCTGTGCCAATTTGAAAGTCCAGAGGGGCCCTCAGCCCTCCAGTCCAAATGCTTCTTAAATGTTGCAGTTGTACCAGCCTCCACCACTTCCTCTGGCAGCTCATTCCATACCCGTACCACCCTCTCTGTGAAAAACTTGTCTATTTGGTCTCTTTTATATCTTTCCCCTCTCACCCTAAACCTATGCTCTCTAGTTCTCGACTCCCCAAACCCAGGGAAAAGACTTTACCTATTTCTCCTATCCATGCCCCTCATAATTTTGTAAACCTCTATAAGGTCACCTCTCAGCCTCCGATGCTCCAGGGAAAACAGCCCCAGCCTGTTCAGCCTCTCCCTATAGCTCAAATCCTCCAGCCCTGGCAACATCCTTGTAAATCTTTTCTGAACACTTTCAAGTTTCACAACATCTTTCCGATAGGAATGAGACCAGAATTGCACGCAATATTCCAACAGTGGCCTACCCAATGTCCTGTACAGCCGCAACATGACCTCCCAACTCCTGTACTTAATACTCTGACCAATAAAAGAAAGCATATCAAACGCCTTCTTCACTCTCCTATCCACCTGTGACTCCACTTTCAAGGAGCTATGAACCTGCACTCCAAGGTCTCTTTGTTCAGCAACACTCCCTAGGACTTTACCATTAAGTGTATAAGTCCTGCTAAGATTTGCTTTCCCAAAATGCGCACCTCATGTTTATCTAAATTAAACTCTATCTGCCACTTCTCAGCCCATTGGCCCATCTGGTCCAGATCCTGTTGTAATCTGAGGTAACCCTCTTCGCTGTTCACTGACCCTCCAATTTTGGTGTCATCTGCAAACTTACTAACTGTACCTCTTATGCTCGCATCCAAATCATTTATGTAAATGACAAAAAGTAGAGGATCCAGCATCGATACTTGTGGCACTCCACTGGTCACAGGCCTCCAGTCTGAAAAACAACCCTCCACCGCCACCCTCTGTCTTCTACCTTTTAGCCAGTTCTGTATCCAAATGGCTAGTTCTCCCTGTATCCATGAGATCTAACCTTGCTAATCAGTCTTCCATGGGGAACCTTGTCGAACACCTTACTGAAGTCCATATAGATCAAATCTACTGGTCTGCCCTCATCAATCTTCTTTGTTACTTCTACAAAAACCTCAATCAATTTTGTGAGACATGATTTCCCACGCACAAAGCCATGTTGACTATCCCTAATCAGTCCTTGCCTTTCCAAATACATGTACATCCTGTGCCTCAGGATTCCCTCCAACAACTTGCCCACCACCGAGGTCAGGCTCACTGGTCTATAGTTCCTGGGCTTGTCCTTACCACCCTTCTTAAATAGTGGCACCATGTTTGCCAACCTCCAGTCTTCCGGCACCTCACCTGTGACTATCGATGATACAGATATCTTAGCAAGAGGCCCAGCAATCACTTTTCTAGCTTCCCACAGAGTTCTAGGGTACACCTGATCAGGTCCTGGGGATTTATCCACCTTTACCCATTTCAAGACATCCAGCACTTCCTCCTCTGTAATCTGGACATTTTGCAAGATGTCACCATCTATTTCCCTACAGTCTATTATCTTCCATATCCTTTTCCACAGTAAATACTGATGCAAAATACTCATTTAGTATCTCCCCCATTTTCTGTGGCTCCACACAAAGGCCGCCTTGCCGATCTTTGGGGGGCCCTATTCTCTCTCTAGTTGCCCTTTTGTCCTTAATGTATTTGTAAAAACTCGTTGGATTCTCCTTAATTCTATTTGCCAACCCTATCTCATGTCCCCTTTTTGCTGTCCTGATTTCCCTCTTAAGTATACTCCTACTTCCTTTATACTCTTCTAAGGATTCACTCTATCTATCCTGTCCATACCTTGCATATGCTTCCTTCATTTTCTGAACCAAACCCTCAATTTCTTTAGTCATCCAGCATTCCCTATACCTGCCAGCCTTCTTTTCACCCTGACAGGAATACACTTTCTCTGGATTCTCGTTATCTCATTTCTGAAGGCTTCCCATTTTCCAGCCATCCCTTTACCTGCAAACATCTGCCCCAATCAGCTTTTGAAAGTTCTTACCTAATACCGTCAAAATTGGCCTTTCTCCAATTTAGAACTTCAACTTTTAGATCTGGCCTATCCTTTTCTATCACTATTTTAAATCAAATAGAAATATAGTCGCTGGTCCCAAAGTGCTCCCCCACTGACACCTCAGTCACCTGCCCTGCCTTATTTCCCAAAAGTAGGTCAAGTTTTGCACCTTCTCTAGTAGGTATATCCACATACTGAATCAGAAAATTGTCTTGTTCGCACTTAAGAAATTCCTCTCCATCTAAATCTTTAACACTATGGCAGTCCCAGTCGATGTTTGGAAAGTTAAAATCCCCTACCATAACCACCCTATTATTCTTACAGATAGCTGAGATCTCCTTACAAGTTTGTTTTTCAATTTCCCTCTGATTTACAATTGAATGGTTTGCCAAACCTTTAGAAAGTTATTAGAAGTCATATTTGACTTGAATTTAAGTCATAAATTGGGCAAATGATGTAGGTTTCTTTACCTGAGGGAGAAACCAATTAAGTTTCATCCAGAGGAATTCTTAAAACTTGGACTTGCAAGACAGAGCATTGATGGAGTAAGTGAACACATTATTGCCTGCTGATAGTGATTTAGTTCTATCACATGTGGCATTTAGAGATGTACAGCATGGAAATAGATGCTTCAGTCCAACTTGTCCATGCCGACCAGATATCGTAAATTAATCTCGTCCCATTTGCCAGCATTTGGCTCATATACCTCTAAACCTTTCCTATTCATATACCCAACCAGATGCCTTTTAAATGTTGTTACTGTACCAGCCTCCACCACTTTCTGTGGCAACTCATTCTATATATGCACCACCCTCTACATGAAAGAGTTGCTCTTAGGTCCCCTTTAAATCGTTCCCCTCTTACCTATAGCCTGTATCCTCTTGTGTTGGACTCCCCCTAATGAGGGAATCATAGAAGGACTAGGCTCTGTGGCACACTGATAGGGGTGGGGAGAGAAATATATCTTTGGTGATGGGGTCTGATTGTAGGTGGTGGAAATAGGGAGGATAATGTGCTGTATCCAGCTGTAGGTGGCAGAAATGGTGAAGGACTTCCTTGTTAGGCCTCCCACCAATATACCCTCCACACCCAGCAACTCCCCTTGCTGCCACAGGAGGTTTAAAACCTGCGCCCACACCTGGCCCCTCAACTCCATCCAAAACACCAAAGGAACTTTCATATCCAGCAGAGATTTTCCTGCACATCCATCCACCTCATCTACTGTGTCTAATACTCGTGATGTGGTCTCCTCTACACCGGTGAGACAGGATGCCAACTCGCAGAGCATTTCAAGGAACATCTCTGGGACACACGCATCAAACAACTCCACCGCCACATCACCGATCACCTCAACTCCCCCTCCCACTGTTCCAAGGACATCCAAGCCCTGGGCCTCCTTCACTGCCAAAGCCAAGCCACTCGACAACTGGAGGAATAGTACCTCATCTTCTGCCTTGGGACCGTCAACGTCACCAGTCTCCAAGTCTTCCCTCCCTCCATCTCATCCCAGATCCAATCCTCCAATTCGACACCTCCCTCTTGACCTGTCCTACCTGTCCATCTTCCTTCCCACCTATCCATTCAACCTCACCACCAACCTATCACTATTACCTGCATCCAGCTAACGCCTTCCCAGCTACCTTACCCCCAGCTCCACCCCCACCCTCTTATTTATCTCTCCACATTCATATTCCTGATGAAGAGCTTGTGCCCAAAATGTTGACTCTCCTGCTCCTCGGATGCTGCCTGACCTGCTGTGATTTTCCAGCACCACACCTTTCGACTCTGACTCTTCAGCATCTGCAGTCCTTACTTTCTCCTAGTCACACTAAGCCCTCGTTATACCATGACCGTAGTATTGCATTCATTTGGGATAACAGATGTATTAATATCACCATCCTTGAAGGAACCAATAGCATTAGGATCAAGGCCGTGATTATCCAAAACTAACTCAGCTGGGCCAGCCAAATCTTAGGATGCCTGAGTTCCGACAACCAAAGCAAAGGCAGAGGAAAGGAAGAAATTCTTCTCTCAGAAGGTTGTGAGTCCATGGAATTCTTTACTGCAGAGGGCAGTTGAGGTTTGCTCATTAAGTATATTCAAGGCTGAGATACACAAGGGTTTAATCAGTAAAAGATTCAGGGGTAATGATGAAAAGGCAGAAAAGTGGAATTTAGAATTGTCAGATAACAATGAACTCATGGATTGGAATAGTGGACTCAATGGGCTGAACAGTCCTACATGTGCTCCTACATCTCATGGTCTTATTGTCTTCTGACACCCTAACTGATAGCGGCTTCCCCCTTTTCTGGACTGAGGACTGGCCCCTACCAAATTTCCAACGTGGGCATTTGATTGAATAAAAATGCATTATGTTTGCCACACAGGCAGCTGGGGCACATGCTGTATGTGTTAAACTGACCTCTCAGTGTGCTGAACAGCAAGATGTTCTGCCATAAGCATGACAAGGAACCTGTCTGTGTAAAAGAGCATGTCAGTGCCAAGTACCGAGTGTCATAGGCTCTGGATGAGACACCAAAATGCTAACAGACATGGCATGGCAATGGAAGGCACAATGTGATTGCTGTGAGTATTTAGTTGGGCACTATTTAAGTGAATGTTAAGGGAACCAGCAAGCAGCCCCGAGATGTAGCCTGGTGCAGTTTGTGAGGTGAGTGGGTGCCTATCCGTACTGCAGTGTGTCCTTGTTTTAGTTTTTCTAATTTAATTGCTGATGCATTCAGCACTACAGGTCTGTACTTTCAGAGTGGCCTATCAACAAGGTGGCATGATAGTCAGGAGAGTTTGGTAAATGTCAGATACCAACATCTGTGAAAAGGAGTTGGTGCCTGTTGTTTGTACTGTTATGGATCAGGCTAAACCCCCTTAAAACATTTCAAGAAGGTAGCCCAGAACCTAACTTTGCTAGTTGTTTTGAGCAAGTGTGAAGTGGATATTCCAGGAGTGATACAGCTGGTCAAAATCCCTCAGTTTTAAACAAAACAGAATTTATTTGCAAGATTACTGAATGAAACACTCACAAAAGAGAACAGAATATACATAGACTAACTTAGCCTATCTGAAAACCCAACAGACTATCCCAATTTAATGATGCTGATCCAAATTCCTGCAATAATCCCCATAAACACCACTTGGCAAAAAAGCTAAAATCAAACAGTGTCTTACAGGAGAGAGAGAGATGGCAGAGACATTCAGCATGGAACACCTTCTTCCATGTAGCTGTTTCTTTGACCAGCAGCCTCAAAACTGACTGATTGCTTGCACTGAACAGCCAGCTGCTAAAACCTAAACCAGAGAAAAGCTGATCTGGGAGAACTGACCACTCCCCTTTCATTGTACAAGTGTTGTTTTTAAAACTTAAAAGCTTCTTAAAGTTGATCAACCCAGACATTTCATCAACTCTGCCTTGTACAACATGTGAAAACAACCAAGGGTAACACAACCTTGTTGAAGGAGCAGCATTGTAACAGTACCCAGAGATGGTGTTTGGCATTGATCAATGTGGAGTCTCCTTGCAGCTGAAGTCTTCAGATACTCACTCTGATTTCCATGTTGAGACTTCTCGGCATCTAACTTGTTTATCATGTTTGGTAAGATAAGAAGCTACATGCTGATGAGGTGAGTTGCAATGTCAATAAGGCACTTAACAAGTTATAACCCACCTAATTGGCAGCTTGCCCAATGCAGAAGTCATCTCTCTACTTGCAAAATCCTAAAAGGTGTAAATAGACAATAGACAATATGTGCAGGAGTAGGCCATTCTGCCCTTCGAGCCAGCACCACCATTCATTATGATCATGGCTGATCATCCTTAATCAGTTTCCTGTTCCTGCCTTATCCCCATAACCCTTGATCCTTAAGAGCTCTATCCAACTCTTTCTTGAAAGTATCAGAGACTTGGCCTCCATAGCCTTCTGGGACAGAGCATTCCATACACCCACCACTCTCTGGCTGAAGAAGTTTCTCCTCAACTCTGTTCTAAGTGGCCTACCCCTTATTTTTAAACTGTGTCCTCTGGTTCGGGACTCACCCATCAGCGGAAACATGCTTCCTGCCTCCAGAGTGTCCAATCCTTTAATAATCTTATATGTTGCAATCAGATCCCCTCTCAGCCTTCTAAACTCAAGGGTATACAAGCCCAGTCGCTCCAATCTTTCAGCATAAGATAGTCCTGCCATTCCAGGAATTGACCTTGTGAACCTATGCTGCACTCCCTCAATAGCCAGAATGTCTTTCCTCAAATTTGAAGACCAAAACTGCGCACAATATTCCAGGTGCGGTCTCACCAGGGTCCTGTACAGCTGCAGAAAGACCTCTTTGCTTCTATACTCAATTCCTTGTTATGAAGGCCAGCATGCTAAAGCTTTCTTCACTGTCTGCTGTACCTGCATGCATGCTTTCATTGACTGATGCACAAGAAAACCTAAATCTCGTTGTACTGCCCCTTTACCTAACTTGACTCCATTTACGTAGTAATCTGCCTTCCTGTTCTTGCCACCAAAGTGGATAACTACACATTTATCCACATTAAACTGTATCTGCCATGCATCCGTCCACTCACCTAGCCTGTCCAAGTCACACTGTATTCTCCTAACATCCTCCTCACATTTCACCCTGCCACCCAGCTTTGTGTCATCAGCAAATTTGCTAATATTATTTTTAATACCTTCATCTATATTATTAATGTACATTGTAAAAAGCTGCGGTCCCAGCACTGATCCCTGCGGCACACCACTGGTCACCGCCTGCCATTCCGAAAGGGAACCGTTTATCACTACTCTTTGTTTCCTGTCAGCCAACCAATTTTCAATCCATGTCAGTTTTTTGCCCCTAATACCATGTGCCCTAATTTTGCTCACTAATCTCCTATGTGGGACTTCATCAAACGCTTTCTGAAAGTCCAGGTATACCACATTCACTGGATCTCCCTTGTCCATCTTCAGAGTTACATCCTCAAAAATTCCAGAAGATTAGTCAAGCATGATTTCCCCTTCATAAATCCATGCTGACTCTGACCTATCCTGTTACTGCTATCTAGATGTGTCGTAATTTTGTCCTTTATAATTGACTCCAGCATTTTTCCCACCACTGAGGTCAGAGTAACTGGTCTATAGTTCTCTGTTTTCTCTCTCCCTCCTTTCTTAAAAAGTTGGACAACATTAGCCACCCTCCAATCCACAAGAACTGATCCTGAATCTATAGAACATTGGAAAATGATCACCAATACATCCACGATTTCTGGAGCCACCTCCTTCAGTACCCTGGGATGCAGACCATCAAGTCCCAGGGACTTATCAGCCTTCAGACCTAATAGTCTCTCCAACACCATTTCCTACCTAATATAAATTCCCTTTAGTTCAGGTCCTTCAGCCACTATTACATCTGGAAGATTGCTCGTGTCTTCCCCAGTGAAGACAGATCAAAAGTACCAATTCAACTCTTCTGCCATTTCTTTGTTCCCCATAATAAATTCAACTGTTTCTGTCTTCAAGGGCCCAATTTTAGTCTTAACCATTCTTTTTCTTTTCATATACCTAAAAAAGTCTTTACCATCCTCCTTTGTATTTTTGGCCAGTTTACCTTCGTACCTTATTCTTCCTTTGCGTATTTCCTTTTTAGTTATCCTCTGTTGTTCTTTAAAAGCTTCCTAGTCCTCCGATTTTCCACTCATCTTTGCTATGTTATACTTTTTCCCTTTTGTCTTTATATGGTCCTTAACTTCCCTCATCAGCCACGGCCACCCCTGCACCCCCTTAGGATCTTTCTTCCTTTTTGGAATGAACTGATCCTGCATCTTCTGCATTATACCCAGAAATACCTGCCATTGTTGTTCCACTGCCATCCCTGCTAGGGTATTGCACCATTGAACATTGGCCAGCTCCTCCCTCATAGCTCCATAGTTCCCCTTATTCAACTGAAATATTGTCATTTCCGATTCTACCTTCTCCCTTTCAAACTGCAGATTAGAGCTTATTGTATTGTGGTCACTACCTCCTAATGGCTCCTTTACTTCGAGATCCCTGCACAACACCAGATCCGGAATTGCTTTCTCCCTGGTAGGCACCAGCACAAGCTGTTCTAAGAATCCATCTCAGAGGCACTCCACAAACTCCCTTTCTTGGGGTCCAGTACCATCCTGATTCTCCCAGTCTGCCTGCATGTTGAAATCCCCCATAACAACTGTAGTAATATCTTTGTGACAGGCCAATTTCAGCTCCTTATTCAACTTACACACTACATCCAGGCTCCTGTTTGGGGGCCTTTAGATAACTCCCATTAGGGTCTTTCTACCCTCAGAATTTCTCAGCTCTATCCATACTGACTCTACATCCCCTGATTCTCGTTCCCCCCCCCCCCCCGCAAGGGACTGAATATCATTCCTTACCAACAGGGCCACCCCACCCCCTCTGCCAGTCAGTCTGTCCTTATGATAGGACATATAGCCTTGAATATTCATTTCCCAGGCCCTGTCCACTTGAAGCTATGTCTCAGTTATCCCCACAACATCGTAACTGCCAATTTCCAAATGAGCCTAAAGCTCATCCACCTTATTTCTAATGCTTCTTGCATTCATATATAATATTTTTAATTTGTTACTCCCCTCATCCTTCCTATCAATCCCAATTTACTTGACCTTACGTGAGATGCTCCTGATGTTGAGATAGACCTCACTGGACTTCTCATCCAATTCTGCCACAACCTTGTCATAATTCACATCATTGAGATCCCGATCAGATTCTCCCCATAGTTTTATACTATATTATGCGTCTAAGTGATCTCTGATATTTGGCCTAAAAATACTTCATTTTTCATATTCCCTGTGCTGGCTTTGTGAGTAGCGTTGACAGGAATAATCCAATGAATCTTTTTACAATTGCCTTTTTTTCATTTTAACTATCACAAATGATAGCCCAGGACAGCCATTTTGTATGGAATTCAGAAACGTTGAGGGAGTGTCCCTATTGTAGATCGGCAATTCTCAAGGCATGGATTTCAGCTCCTCAAAGGTATCTCTCATGTACATGCCAATCCTTTACTTCTGGCCTCACAACCTGGTCTCAGAAATTTAACTTTTAGATGAGTATGTCAGGTACCTATTTCCTGCAATGCACCATTTGATTGTATGAAAGTACATTCACCAGTTTCTGGGGAATTCAAAAGGTCTTCAAAAAGAAATCATTTAATGCTTTTATTTTCTTATGTGTTTTCTGGTTTTATTGTTGCAAGTGGAATTCAGTTTTGTAGCAAAGTAATTCAATACTATGAAGCTCCAATGCAAGGCAGTATGATATATCATTTTAAAAAACAAATTGTCCCATTGTATTCTTTTCATTGACGATAACAGATCAGATAGATGTCAGTCTCCCTCATTACTAATGCTTTGCTGTACAATAAATGCCTGGTGGGTGGAACATCTTAATGAGAGTTGAGTCAACATTGGTAGCCACAAATCACGTTTGCATCACATGTGACAAATGATGCTCTATTAAATTTAATCTTTGAAGCCTTAATAAAAGCTTTAGGGTTGGCAGACCATTAAACTGCCTAACAATAGATAGATCCATTAGAAGGAATTATGGTTTTATGAAAGGTAACTGATTTGTGTTACTAAGCATTTCTCTTGTGCCTGTAATATTTATCAATCCTACATTCTGGCGTTTTTCTAAGTCTGTTTTTATATAATTCCTCCTCCATCACTACTTATATACTGTATCTATATTCATTCTGTTTCCTTTTTAAGTAGCTTAGTCCATTTGTCTTGAGTGGTATCCACTCCTAGCCAAAAAAGGACAGGTGCCATCACTATTCTTGAGGAACTTTAATGGCAAACAGCACAGTTTGCTATAACTGCTGCAGAGCTTCTAGTAGCCTGAGAACAACATTGTGAGTCCGGTTGCACTTTATTGGCTTGTCTTTTGTGACATATGGAGGCAATGGACGAAGGTTTGATTGTGCAGCATTTCTATAGCAATGATTGATGTCTGTGAAAAACACCAGAAGAGGCACACAGGCAGCATCTGACAGTGCTGCCAGCTGCTGGAAAGTTTGCTAATATTACCCCAACCATATTTCAATCCCAGCAGCAAGATGGAAGTGAGGCGTCCAAAAAAACACCCAAATACTTCCCGGCAATATTATTTGTGTTACATTGCCTATCTAGTAAGCAGTTCTAAATATCTGTGTGAATATGTGAAATAATTAACCCATGTCTTTATTCTAATGAAATATAATTCCATTTCCGGTGAGAAAATGAAACCTAAATGCAGCTCTGTGTGTCAGTAAGAAAATCTTCAAAAACAAATCTCTGCAAACATATCTAACAGTGACTCCTGTTTCATATTTTCACATTTTCCTCTCTAAATAATTGTGAGGCTAACGGTACTTAATGTTATTTGAGCGCAAATGGTATGGCAATTTCATAAAGGAGTAAATGTGAAGGTAAAATCAAATATCCAAAAGTTGTTATCTAATTTCTGGCATTGTGCTGTTTGATTCTTAAAAACAATATCTTGCTGCCTGGTTCCCCAGTAAAATATATTCAATGGTGGAAAGTTGCTGTTTTGTATGAATTCAACCCACCTCAGAAAGCTAAATCTCCTCTGTTGCAGTCTAAATGCTCTATTATTGATATGATAAGAATTAATTACTATTTGGCTATGAAAAATAAGTATTACAGATGTGTACGCTTTTTTTAGGTTTAAGTTGTGTATTTTAAACATGTAATGTTTAATTTCATTCTACTTTTCATTTTTTGTTTCTTTATCTTTCTTCATTTAACCTATTTCCCTCTCGGATATCTCTTTCTGTTCTTGATTTAACACTGAATCATTTTCAGAATTTCCTCAGTGTACTGTCAGCAGGTTGCAGTTTCAGCAGAATACCACACAAACAAAGTCAAGATCCCGAATGTGCAAGGACAAGTCTAACCATTGACAATTGGTGTTAGATGGTCTATTGCAGCAATATTTAGATCAATATATTTTGAAAGATGGATAAGGATTTTTTAATCATAATTCTTTACACCAACAAAGTTAGGATTCCTGTTAACGTTCTATAGTGGGTAATCAGTAAAACGCAAAGAAATGAGCTAAAACCCTGACAGTTGACATTAGGTAGGGATTTAGTCACCTTCCTCAATCCACTTTATTGTACAAAGTTAAAAATGACCAAATAGCAGGTTTTGGTACAACAGATTTATTTTAAAATACAAGCTTTTGGAGTGCTGATCCTTCATCAGGTAGCTAGTGGGGCAGGATCATAGGACACAGATTTTATAGTAAAAGATCAAAGTGTCATACAACTGATGCGATGTAATGAACAAACCTAGATTGCAGTTAAGTCTTTAATCACTTGGAATGGTTGCAGGTTTTGATTTATCAATATGTAAAAAGGTGTTTAGTATGCTTTCCTTTATTGGTCAGTATAGGAGTTGGGAGGTCATGTTGTGGTTGTACAGGATATTGGATAGGCCACTTTTGGAATATTGTGTGCAATTCTGGTCTCCCTCCATTGGAAAGATGTTGTGAAACTTGAAAGGGTTCAGAAAAGATTTACAAGGATGTTGCCAGGGTTTGAGGGTTTGTACTATAAGAGGAGCTATAGAGAGAGGCTGTTTTCCCTGGAGCATCAGAGGCTGAGGGGTGACCTTATAGAGGTTTATAAAATCATGAGGGGCATGGATAGGGTAAATGGATATGGTCTTTTCCCTGGATTGAAGTGGGTCCAGAACTAGAGGGCATAGTTTTAGGGTGAAAGGGGAAAGACTTAAAGGGACCTAAGGGGCAACATTTTCACGCAAAGAGTATTGCGTGTATGAAATGTCACATTCCTCAGATAACTTAAAGTTTTATAAAAAAAGACGACATCTCAGCTCAGACAATGCATTAAAGATGTGAGGTTAGAATCTATCTGTATGTGGGAGGCTGTTGTACAATTACAACATTTAAAAGACATCTGAGTGGGTACATGAATAGGAAGGATTTAGAGGGATATGGGCCAAGTGCTGACAAATGGGACTGGATTAATTTAGGATATCTGTTCGGCATAGATGAGTTGGACTGAAGGGTCTGTTTGCATGCTGTACATCTCTATGACTCTAAGTCACATTCCCGAGATAACTTAAGGTTTTATAAAAAAAAGTGACAAATCAGCTCATACAATGCATTAAAGGTGTGAGGTTAAAGTCTTTCTGTGTTCCAAACTTGGGTCAGACTGGTTCTATTTCCAAAGCAGGAATTTACAAAATCACATGGACTGACTAATTACTGATTGTGTGCTTTTGGACCAAAATAGAATCTATCTGCGAATACAAATCTGTAAATGCTAATTCACCTCATAGATTTATGTGTGTGTGTGTGTGTCTGTCTGTCTGTCTTAGAGAGACCGTGTGTATGAGAGAGGGTTTGCACGAGTATGATCATGTGTAAGAGTGTGTGTATGTGTTCTTACATGTGTGAGAGTGTATAGTATAGTGGAGTCTCTCACACACACACACACTCACATATAAGCACACATACACACACATTGTTTCACATGATCACACTCATACACATGCTCTCTCTCTCAGACACACACATGCCCGCACTCTCACTCACACTCATGCACACACCCTCTCACAAGCATATACTCTATCCACTCACGCATACATTCTATCAAGCATGCACACACACACACATGCTCTCACATGCACACACGTAGTCAGACACTCTCTCCCTCTCCCCCCCACACACAAACACACACACACTCTCTCTCTCTCCCTCACTCGCACACACACATAAGTCTATGGGGTAAATTTGCATTTGCAGATTTGTGTTCACAGATACATTCTATTTTGTTCAAAAAGCACACAATCTGTCGGCAGTCAGTCCATGCAACATTTTATAAATTCCTACTTTGGAAATATAACCAGTCTGATTCTAGTTTGGAATACAGATAGATTCTAACCTCACACCTTTGATGCATTGTCTGAGCTGAGGTGTCTTTTTTTTATATAAAACTTTAAGTTATCTGAGGAATGTGACTTGAAAGAAGTTTGGGGATTTATATATTAATGAATCAAAACCTGCAACCCCTTCTAAGTGAATAAAGACTTAACAGCAATCTAGATTGGTTCAATACATCACATCAGTTGTATGACACTTTGATCTTCTACTATAAATTCTGTGTCCTATAATTCTGCCCCACTAGCTACCTGATGAAGGAGCAGCCCTCTGAAAGTTTGTACTTCCAAAAAAACCTGTTGGACTATAATCTGGTGTTGTGTGATTTTTAACTTTGTCCACCCCAGTCCAACATCAGCTCCTCCATGTCATTTTATTGTCATCATCCTACCTGAGTACCACACATACAAAGTACTCAAAATCAAAGATCTACAGTATTGATCCACAAAGTCATCATAATATTTCAAACAATTATGAAGACAAATTATACTTGCAGTACCTTTTTATTCAGTTGTTATGTTGCCAAATGTAGTTACATGCAAGTCTTATTGCACTTAGTTTTATTTCATTCAAGTTCCAACATTGACACAACTTAGTTTTCAGTGAATGGACAGTTTCCCAAACGCCTGCATTCAGCTGCCACTATAGATTTAGATTTATTTGATATTGTCACTTGTACATAGGTACAGTGAATGGTCTATAATGTTGCCGTGCACCGGGTCATCTTAGAATACAGAATAAATTAGTGAACAAATTGTATTAATAGTAAGATATTGAATATTAAATTGATATTAGTAAAACTGAAATGGCTTCAAAAGTTCATTTTTCCCTCTCTGTAGATTTCACCCTCTCTGCTCCTCCATTCGTTGCAGTTGGATGTGTTTCTCCGGGTCCTGCAAATGTGCCCCTTTTCTGCTGCCAACGGCACGGTCGCTTCTGCATTCATTGCCTCCGAGCTGGAGATGGTCACACTGTGCAGGTCCCTCAGCTCTTCCGACCCTGGACATTAAATGACAGGTCCTGGCTCTGGGTTGACTGCTGGGGTCCTGCCTCATCTTCCAGTGCTGCCAGTCGAGCTGGAACGAGGATACAGATACATGGGGCCCTGGCCTCCGATAGGAAGAAATCAGGAGGTCCATGGCAATCAAAACCAAAAAAAAAGGACCGAGCTGGAAAGATGATGACGAAGCCATGTGGATGCGGTGGGACCTGTTGCATGAGCCCATGACCAGCCAAACCCTGCATTCAGGAGCCAAATGTTGCTGTTCCCATCTCTGCCATCTTGGATTTAAGTATTGACACTGTCAATGTTGAGATTGTTGATACTCAACTACAGGACACAGTAATTTCAGCTGCTGTCATTTTATATAGAGTCATACACTCAGTCCGACTATTCCATACTGACCATTTTCTCTAACTAAACTAGTTCCACCTGCCTGCATTTGACCCATATCCTTCCAACTTTTTCTATTCATGTACTGATGCTAATGTATTTTAAACATTGTAACTATACCACCTCCACCACTTCCTCTGACAGTTCATTCCACACACTAATCACTCTCTATATAAAAATGTTGCTCCTCATGTCCTTTTTAAATCTTTTCCTCTCACTTTAAAAAAAAAGCCCCCTAGTTTTGAACTCCCACCTTAGGGAAAGACCTTTACTGTTCATCATATGTATGCCCTTGGTGATTTTATAAATCTCTACAAGGTCAGCCTTCAATCTCCTATGCTCCAGTGAAAAAACGTCCAGCCGATTTTTATCCTCAAACCCTCCATTCCCAATAGAAAGGCCTAAAAATGCGTAGAAGCCCTCAATAAATTGCCACAAGCAAACTGAACACTGGGAGACAAAACGAGTTAACTATAACAAAAACATGAGTAGAAAAAAGCTTTTACAAAATCAGAAAAGGTGAGTTGCCATGAATGTAGTGTAGAGACAGTGTTTTAGAAATACCCTTGGTGGTGAACTTCTGTTTTAACTAGGTAAAAACAAGGACTGTAGATGCTGGAAACCAGAGTCTAGATTAGAGTGGTGCTGGAAAAGCACAGCAGGTCCGGCAGCATCCGAGGAGCAGGAAAATTGACGTTTCGGGCAAAAGCCCTTCATCAGGAATAGAGGGTACTCGAAACGTCGATTTTCCTGCTCGTCAGATGCTGCCAGTCCTGCTGTGCTTTTCCAGCACCACTCTAATCCCAACATCTGTTTTAAGCCCCAATCAAGACAGGCAGAAACCATGTGCTCATTATAAATTTGAAGTATGTTTTTTGCCATATTGGCATCAGTAAAACTAACATTTGCCGAGACTGAAATAAGACATTGTCACATTACATGTGCAAAAATGTATCCTAAAGCTTGTTTGAACTCCAAAATGTAATTTGGGTTTGCCCTGAGACAGTACAGCCTTGCGCTGAGATAATTTGTGTGGTTGCAACTAGCTTCATATGCAGCCTTATCAGGTAGTCATAGAATCATAGAGATGTACAGCACGGAAACATACCCTTCAGTCCAACCCAACCATGCCGACCAGATATCCCAACCCAATCTAGTCCTACCTGCCAGCACCTGGCCCAAATCCCTCCAAACTCTTCCTATTCATATACCCATCCAAATGCCTTTTAAGTATTGCAATTATACCAGCCTCCACCACTTCCTCCGGCAGCTCATTCCATTCATGTACCACCCTTTGCGTGAAAAATGTTGCCCCTTAGGTCTCTTTTATATCTTTCCCCTCTCACCCTAAACCTATGTCCTCTAGTTCTGGACTCCCCGACACCAGGGAAAAGACTTTGTCTATTTATCCTATCTATGCCCCTCATAATTTTGTAAACCTCTATAAGGTCACCCCTCAGTCTCTGATGCTCCAGGAAAAACAGCCCCAGTCTGTTCAGCCTCTCCCTATAGCTCAAATCCTCCAACCCTGGCAACATTCTTGTAAATCTTTTCTGAACCCTTTCAAGTTTCACAACATCTTTCTGATAAGAAGGAGACCAGAATTGCACGCAATATTCCAACAGTGGCCTAACCAGTTCTTAAATGAAATTTAAATTAAACTTTATGACTTGGAATTGAGAAGAGCCATTGCAGATTCCCTGATCTTGACCCCACTCTATTTAGCTTTGTGTCACAAGCAAATTCTTTCAATCACACTGGGATGTGCATTTGCACCTGAAAATGGTTCACCTTTGTAAATTAATCTGGTGCACTCAGTGCATACAAGGTGATGGCCTTTCAGAAGGAAGTTCCATCCTCCATTCTCTCTCAGTACTTTGTGCAGCACCAGAAATGAAGAGGATGATGGGATAGTGGTCATTTTAAAGAGTAAGATTTGGGAAGAAGAATTAAAAATATACCTTATCACAACCTTGTGACATGTTAAATACATCAGCATAAGAAAACATCCCTTTCAATAATTCAGTAAATTAGCCAGACCCTGTCTCCCTGGAAATACCAACTTCCATGTTGTGGGTAGATTCTTGTCTGATGCTGAGAAATTGTACTAATAATACTGTTATGAGATTAGGGAAAACAATCCTTCGAACTTCATCTTTACAATTTAGAGTTCAGTTTAGGATTGGGAGTTAACTTACTTTATTCATGTTCTGCATAGATGTATTGAAACATATTTTCCATTATAATATTTATAACATATATGCTTTTTGTTTGTACTTAATGTGTTTAGTTACCTTTTTTCATCATGTCTATGGATAAATAAAACAGTTTCGTAGCTGCTTGTATGAAGCATGAAACTATCATTGTTGATGTTAGCAATGTATAAATGTCAGACATTATTACTGCCCAGGAAAGTAGGTTATTTGTCCAGTGTTGTATTAAATAATGTGACAGCTGTTCCTCAGCTATGACTTGATTGCATGGTCTTTGTTTTCAATGCTGGCAGTTAACAAAAGCTTCCTTCAGTTTTCAGCATCTCAGTGGGAAACATGCGTTTGACCCAAGGGCATTTTGCTTTTCCAATTTCATTTAGACTGATGCTATCATGTTTCCTTGCAATAATTACAGCTTCCTAATGTTCTAAAGCTTTGCTTCAGTTGTCTGCAAATTTGGAGACTTTCCACTAATTTAAGATCAACTTAGTAGCACTGTGCTGCCTCCTTGCTCAGAAAACTGGATGACCTTGCAGAGCATTAGTTGAGCCTCGTGAACTTTGCATTTTGAATGTGACTAGAGGCTAATACCTTACCATAGCACATCAATAATATAACCAGCTAATTCCTTGCCAAGTAACTCACCACACCAACACTTCACAATAATGTACGTGTAAACCTATATGGTATGGAGAAAGCTACGGGTCAAGTGGCACCATTCAGATATCTGAGTCACAAGTTGAAGCTTTTAACCCTGCTTTAAGCAATTATGGTGAATGGAAACAGGTGTTCTTACTCTTAAATTTTAATTAAGATCCTGAGGGTTGCTGTGGATGCCCACACCAATAGCTGGAGGTGGTTTTATTTATGATTAGATATTTATCTATTCATGAAATAATAAAACCTTTGAAACATCAAGGTCAAACTTTCATAGGTTCTTCAAACTGTGCATGCAGTTGCACACTCAAATGCATTACAATTTTGAGCACAATAATTATGTAGATCAAATATTTATGAAGTCAATTTATTTTTGAGTGACATTCTTCTTACTATCTTCTGAGTTACAGGTTCCTTTTCAAAATGTCTACATGATAAGCTACACCATAGTGTTTGTGTATACATCTTTACATTTTCAAAATGCAAAGTAACAATGACTAGCTAATTTCTCAGGAATATAACATTGTTACTTTATTATTTTATACAAAATTTCTTTCTGAAAGACAGGAATCAATTTTATGAATAGCAGTGCAATTGTTTAATTAAGAAGATCAAGTCTGGTGGAGTATACTCAATGTTGACTGAATGTAGGAAGTGTTGACCTATGTGTGGTGGCAACTGGATAATAAAATGGATATGTTGGTGAACACTCTTATGAACTGTTCATTGTTTAATGTTATAAATGTTATCCTTAGATGTATATGGCAGATGACAAGCTGTTAAGGCAGGATTATCTATGATGACTTTTTCTGAAATGTGTTTTTGTGATATGTTTTTGTTTTAATCACTTTTGGTGCAAGTATTTGAGGAGAAAATTGAAATGAAAGAAAGAAAAGCATTTTTGTGAAATTGTGAAAGGATAATCAAAGTGCAAAAATCACCCATTAAGAAGAAACAATAAACACAGTGGCTATGAAATTTCATGTGGCAATTTACTCTTGTAAACACACCTCTGAGCTGCACCTTCAGCTCCAATGCAATAAGCTTTCCCCCATTGGATGTTTTCCAGTATTGTTAGCTCATTTAACATCCATTAACAGTTTGAACATATAATACAGGTGTGAGAGAGAAAAATGTTACAAATTCTTAATGATTGTAGGTGCTGGTTAGGAGATCAGAAGGTAAGTAGAAATGCTTGGCTGACTGAACTGACTTAAATAGCTGTGCGAAAGTGAGGACTGCAGATGCTGGAGATTAGAGTTGAGAATGTGGTGCTGGAAAAGCACAGTAAGTCAGGAAGCATTCGAGGAGCAGGAATCCCGAGAAGGAGGCAGAACATTTCAAGGAGGCAGAAGGAGCACACAATTTTAATTGGATCAATCTTTAGGTGCTTCTGATAAAATGCAGTAATGGGAAAGATAGTTTTGTACTATGAAATAAGCTTCAAAAAAGTGTCTCAAATGCCACATGGAGGATAGCAGCAGTGGCAATGAGTGCCATTTGTTTTCATTAAAACTCCAGACCTGTGCTGAAAGGATTTCCATGATCTCATAGAGGCCAAAATGACCATCTGCTTAAGTAATTTTTCACATGACTCTGTAAATAAGGGGACACTAATAATGAGTTGTGTGCTAAAGGAAATCATTTTGCATGTCAACTGAACAATGCCAGCCTCCATTTTATTAGGATAATGTCTATTACAGATCTATTACAGAAACTGTATAAAGTTAACCTGGGGGGAAAAAAAATCACTCTTTCACAAATTTGATAGAGGCATGTATCTTGTTTTGGTACTCCTCAGTTGATTTCTGAAAATGTTTGGAGAGACCATTATCTCTGAGGACAAAAAATAAAAACAAACTTCTCTATTAATTATTTCTTAGAGTGCTTAAGGAAGGCAGAACTTATGAGGATATATTCATCATAGCAAGTGTAGTAAATATAATAGAGTAGTCATATACATGACACGTGTAACATGTCACACTTTCTCCAAGGAGGATGTTTATAGCAGCAACTTACACTAATTATGTGGATTCCATCAACTGCACTCTACACTTTGGGAAATCCAGAAAGACAGTGAACATTTTTATTGAGAGTCATAGAGATGAACAACACAGAAACAGACACTCCGTCCAACTCATCCATGCCGACCAGACATCCTAACCTAACCTAACCTAATACCATTTGCCGACACTTGGCCCATATCCCACTGAACCCTTTGTATTCATATACCCATCTAGATGCCTCTTAAAGGTTGTAATTGTACTAGCTTCCACCACTTCCTCTGACAGCTTATTCCACATATATACTACCCTCTATGTGAAAACGTTGCCCCTTAGGTTCCTTTTAAATCATTCCCCTCTCCCCATAAACCAATGACCTCTAGTTCTGGACTTTACCAACCCAGGAAAAAGACCATGTCTATTTAACCTATCCATGCCCCTCATGATTTTATAAATCTGTATAATATCACCCCATAGCCTCTGACGCTCCAAGGAAAACAGCCCCAGTCTATTCAGCCTCTCCCTATAACTCAGATCCTCCAAACATGGCAACTTCCTTGTAAATCTTTTCTGAACTCTATCAAGTTTCACAACGTCCTTCCTATGGGGGGGAGACGAGAATTGCACACAATATTCCAGAAGTGGCCTAACCAATGTCCTGTACAGATGCAATGTGACCTCCTAACTCCTGTACTCAATACTCTGACCACTAAAGGAAAGCATACCAAATGCCTTCTTCACTATCCTCTCTACCTGCGACTCCACTTTCAAGAAACTATGAACCATTAAGTGTATAGGTTCTGCTCTGATTTGCCTTTCCAAAATGCAACATCTCATATTTATCTAAATTAAGCTCCATCTGCCACTCCTCAGCCCATTGGCCCATCTGATCAAGATCCTGTTGTAATCTGAGGTAACCTTCTTCACTGTCCACTACACCTCTAATTTTGGTGTCAGCTGCAAACTTACTAACTATAAATCCTATGTTCACATCCAAATCATTTATATAAATGATGAAGAGTAGTGGACCCAGCACCGATTCTTGTGGCACTCCACTGGTCACAGGCCTCCAGTCTGAAAAACAACCCTCCACCACCACCCTCTGTTTTCCACCTTCGAGCCAGAACTAGCCAAATGGCTAGTTCTCCCTGTATTCCTTGAGATCTAACTTTGCTAACAAGTCTCCCATGGGGAACCTTGTTCACCACCTGACTGAAGTCCATATAGATCATGTCCACTACTCTGCCCTCATCAATCCTCTTTGTTACTTCTTCAAAAAACTCAATCAAATTCATGAGACATGATTTTCCAGTCCTTGCCTTTCCAAATACATGTACATCCTGTCCTTCAGGATTCCCTCCAACAACTTGTTCACGACTGATGTCAGTCTCATCAGTCTATAGTTCCCTGGCTTGTCCTTACCACCTTTCTTAAATAGTGGTACCATGTTAGCCAACCTCCAGTCTTCTGACACCCCACCTGTGACAACCGATGATACAAATATCTCAGCAAGGGGCAAGCAATCAGTTCCCTAGCTTCCCACAGAGTTTTAGGGTACACATGATCAGATCCTGGGAATTTATCCACCTTTATGTGTTTCAAGACATCCAGCACTTCCTCTACTGTAATATGGACATTTTCAAGATGTCACCATCTATTTCCCTACAGTCTATATCTTCCATGTCCTTCCCCACAGTAAACATATAGTCATTTAGTAACTCCCTTATCTCCTGCAGTTCAACACAAAAGCCGCCTTGTTAATTTTTGAAGGGCCCTATTCCCTCCCTAGTTACCCTTTTGTCCTTAGCGTATTTATAAAAACCCTTTGGATTCTCCTTAACCCTATTTGCCAAAGCTATCTCATGTCTCCTTTTTGCCCTCCTGATTTCCTTCTTAAGTACACTCCTACTGCCTTTATAAGGATTCACTTCTAAGGATTCACTTGATCTATGCTGTCTATACTTGACATATGCTTCCTTTTTCTTACCAAAACCCTCAATTTCTCTAGTCATCCAGCATTCCCTCTCCCTACCACCCTTTCCTTTCACCCTCATAGGAATATACTGTCTCGGACTCTCGTTATCTCATTTCTGAAGGCTTCCCATTTACCAGCTATCTCTTTACCTGCGAAATCTGCTCCAATCAGCTTTTGAAAGTTCTTGCCTAATACCGTCAAAATTCGTCTTCCTCTAATTTAGAACTTCAATTTTTAGATCTGGTCTATCCTTTTGAAACTAATAGAATTATGGTCGCTGGCCCCAAAGTGGTCCCCCACTGACATCTCAGTCACCTGCCCTGCCTTATTTCCCAAGCGTAGGTCAAGTTTTGCACCTTCTCTAGTAGGTACATCCACATACTGAATCAGAGCATTTTCTTGTACACACTTAACAAATTCCTCTCCATCTAAACCCTTAACACTATGGCAGTCCCAGTCTATGTTTGGAAAGTTAAAATCCCCTACCATACCCACCCTATTATTTTTACAGATAATTGAAATCTCCTTACAAATTTGTTTCTCAATTTCCTGCTGACTATTAGGGGGTCTGTAATACAATCCCAATAAGGTGATCATCCCTTTCTTATTTCTCAATTCCATCCAAATAACTTCCCCAGATGTATTTCCAGGAATATCCTCCCCAAGTACAGCTGTAATGTTATCCTTTATCAAAAACTCCACTCCCCCTCCTATCTTGCCTTCCTTTCTATCCTTCCTGTAGTATTTGTATCCTGGAACATTAAGCTGCCAGTCCTGTCCATCTCTGAGCCACGTTTCTATAATTGCTATGATATCCCAGTCCCATGTTCCTAACCATGCCCTGAGTTCATCTCCCTGCTCTGTTAGGCCTCTTGCATTGAAATATGTGCAGTTTAATTTATCAGTCCTACCTTGTTCTCTGCTTTGTCCCTGCCTGCCCTCACTGCTTGACTTGCTTCTGTTCTCAACTGTACCAGTCTCAGATTGATCTCTTTCCACACTATCTCCCTGGGTCTCCCCCCCTCCCCCTCCCCCCCAATCTTACTAGTTTAAATCCTCCTGAGCAGCTCTAGCAAATTTCCCTGCCAGTATATTTGTCCCCTTCAATTCAGGAGCAATCCATCCTTCTTGTACAGGTCACTTCTACCCCAGAAGAGATTCCAATGATCCAAAAATGTGAATCCTTCTCCCATACACCAGCTCCTCAGCCATGCATTCATCTGCTCTATCCTCCTATTCCTACCCTCACTAGCTCGTAGCACCGGGAGTAATCCAGATATTACTACCCTCAAGGACCTCCTTTTTTAAATTCCTGCCTGACTTTCTATATTCTCCCTATAGAATCTCATCCTTTTCCCTTCCTACATTGTTGGTTCCATTGTGGTCCCAATCTTGTTGGTCCCTGTCGCCTTTGAGAACATTCGGCAACCTCTCTGAGACATCCTTGATCCTGCCACCAGGGAAGCTACACATTCTGATTTTTCACTGCTGGCCACAGAAACATCTGTCTGTACCTCAGACTAGAGAGTCCCCTAACACAATTGATTGCTTGGAACCTGAAGTACCCCACATTGCATTAGAGCCAGTTTCGACACAAGAAACTTGGCTGTTCGTGCTACATTCCTCTGAGAATCCATCATCCCCTACATTTTCTAAAATAGCATACTTGCTTAAAATGGGGATAGTTCATGCAGGATAGCTAATTTCACACACATTCACCAAAATAAATGCAACCTTCTGTGAAGCGAAGGAAGTGACATGCAAAAAAAATCAGTACATATTTTTCAATACATATCACCATGAGAAAATGTTCCATTCAATTGGATTACACATATTAAATAAATATTTGCACTGTACATATTTAAATCTATGCACACAAACATTATATCTTAATATATTTCATGCTAATGCATTTAAACTTTATTAATTTAATTCATCTATCTCTACTGCTGCATAAAAATCTAGCAATATATAAATAGACAGTGCTGGGCAGAAATCTGTGGGTAGCAGATTTACCTACTCCATTATTTGGATTGATGGAGAACACATCACTCACCAGTGCCATCCATCACACAGCTATACAATGCTGTAGGGAATGTTACTGAGGTGGTGACAGTATGTCCCCTTCTCAAACATGAGGAAGTCTTAACTCAAAGAGTTGCTGGCCAATCTGCTTGGTAGCCCTGGGCTGGCTAGCAGCTCTGTAATCCCAGCAATACCCGCTGGGAGCAGGAGCTACTGCTGACACACCAGGCAGTCTTCACATTCTAAGTCCTAGAACATCAGTTGGAGATGAATATGATGTTTCATGGTGGGATAGAAAAGGGATGCTCAGGGACATTGGGGAGAGGGGAATGGGGTTAAGATGGCAGTTTCAGGTGGGATGGAGGTGAGCAGATCTTGGGGTAGGGTGCCCAGTCTCAAAAGGGACCAATAATGGAGTGTAATCTGCCTGAGCAAAATAGTCATACTGCTGGCCTTCCCCCGAACGTCCCTGAACTCCACCTGTCAGCCAAAACATTGTGGCTTGGCAGGAAGTGGCAATTAAACATTCAATTAATGGTCTCATTTGGAGTGTGAATAGTTAGGCTGCCACCTAAAATTGCACACAGGCTAAGGCTGAATGGGAAGATGGCTTATAGGGAACCTGAGGAGTTTTACAAGATCGCTCCCTCCACCCCCCACCCCCTTCTCACTCGTGGGGCATTAACTTGAAATTTACTTGAATCTTTTCCTGACCATTTACTCTGTTTACATTTATTTTACTTTTTTCTATTATTTTTAGCCCTAAAATTGCCACAATAATGCATTCAGCTTTACAAAATATATTCCTCCTCTGCAAATATGTACACATTCGGTCAAACAAATGAAGAAATGTTTCTTTTCAGCACTGAATATTTAATTGTTTTTAGGAGTGCCAGGTGATGAAAAGCACAGAGCAATTAGATAAGAGAGTTACTGTCTGCTGGCTGCCAAATTGTTCTGTGACCTGGCATACTCGATGCTCCCAGATCTCAACCCAGCTGTCCCAATATCTCCCAGAGAGTTTTTGGCTCTGATAGTAATATTCACATTGACAGGTTTGGAATAAATTGTGACTTAACAAAGTCAGTACCAGAAGTTTGTTTATATTAAGTTTGTATATATCTTTTTGCAAACCTGACATACTTCTATCTTTAATGATTAGTCACAAAAGATGAACCGAAGGAAGAAGGAAAATCACAGTAGGTTACTCTTGAAGTTCTTCAACAGCTAATCTCATTAAAATTGGCAAGATTGGGTTTTTGTGCTTGAATACCTTCAGATAAAACGGAAAGAAAATTGTAGCCAGACACAGTTATGATAATTTCCTATCCAAGAAGATACAGTGATTAAAGAAAAATTTTGAATTTAAATATTATGTAAATCATTACAAAACCAAATATTGGTCAGAAATACCAGGCTGAATGCAGTAATGCTACTGCTAATTGATAAAATGCTTTTCTCCTTCTTTCTAGTCATCTTTTGTGTTTGAAGATGACTTGCCCTCTACTCCAGTCTAATGGGTTCTGAGATGGCTGGTACATTCATTGCATAGTCAGCAGATTCTCCCACAGATATGTAAGGTGGTTTTTTGCGGTTTGGGTAAATTGTTTGGAGCTTTGTACACTCTCTCTCTGACACCTTAATTTTATGTCTGTTGCTCCATATGTTTTGGTGCATTCCTGAATTAACCTTCTCCACCTTGATTGGGTACAAGCCGAGGTTTCTGATGAGTTAATGGGGATGTTTGACTTGCTCAGCATTTCTTTGAGAACATCTCTAAAGCTTTTCATTAGGTAAAATACCGCTACAGGGTATAAATAAAAGGGTTACATTCTGCTTAATTTGTGCACATTCACACGTGAACATTCCATTGGAATTTTGATGGCTGTATAACTGTTCCTTAAGTTAGTTTGTGGAACAATTATATATAAGCCTAAATGTAACAAAAAAGATTATTAGATTAAACAGTTATTGTGTCTAAACAGTTATTGTGTGGGAAACAGTTTTGAATTCATTCAGCAGTCAGCGAGTTTGACAGTCTGTCCTGTATTGTACAAACCGGATCAACAGAACAAAGGATTATTTATTTGTTTATTTGGGGTTGGTTGCAAGTTGCTGCTTGTACTTAGAATATGCTGTGACATGTCACAATTATCACAACAATGCTAAACTTAAAGCTAGAGACAGTCGTTAACTTACTGTTAAACATAATCATAATCATTTGCTACTAACGATATGTTACACTTGGCAACATGCTGAGTGTATAAACATGTTCCTACTATACTTCCTGTAGGAAAGAAATGCCTGTCTCTTATTGTCATTCTCCTCCTTGATGTCATCTTCATCAGTGTTGTTGGATTTGTGTACAAAGTTAAAAATCACACAACACCAGGTTATAGTCCAACAGATTTATTTGGAAGCACTAGCTTTCGGAATACAGCTCCTTCATCAGGTGGGGGATCTCCCCAGCATCTCCAAATCATTGGAATTGTGCTTATTGATTTGGTCTGATTATAGTGCTCTTTGACTGTTTCTTGCCCTTTAATATTAATGTCCCCCACTGCATCTTATCATGGAACATACAGGAAGTAATCACTACTTCTACATGCATTTAGTTGAGTACTGAATTGTTCCTCCTGAGCAGTCAAGTCATCTGAACTACAACTTCAATGACCAATAACATTTTTAATGGGAGTCTTCACTGTTGAGGTCCTCCTTTGCCTCAAGGGAGCAACTAGCCATCTCCATTTGGTAATTGTAGTACCTCAAGAGCCAACCTTCAACCGATGCTGGGAATTTGTGGCTGATGTGAATGCCTTAGAATAAGAGTTTTGTCAATTCAGACTATATTGATACAGGAAAATAAATTCTGTTCACAAACGTCTCCAGCTGCTGCACTGGTGTCCTTACAGTGACATGATACAGTTTATTACTCCTTAAACTTGTTGGGAAGCTAGCTCTGGAGACAAAGTCTGTTGTCCTCTTCATTTAAAATGCCGCATCTGTGAGAAAGTCAAAGGGTGTGTCAGTCACATTTATGATGCACCGGCAGGTGGGTGGCTGGTTGACAGATGCTGCAGAGATCAGCTGCATAGAAATTGAGGGCCAATGTAATCTTAAGTGCAACAGGAAGGACAGGTGGAATGATTGAGTGAGATGCAGGATCTTTCTCCACCATGAAACAGTGTTTCTAACCATGTCTCTTGACATTTTGAACCTTCATTGCGCTGCCTCGCACACATGTTGAAATAAGTTATTTAGAGATGGTACACACTTCACACATGGTAATATCTCCTCCTCCTCCTCCCCCAGCTGCATTTTCTGGTGGTTTTGCCAAATCTGGCTTGTCACTTTGCACTGGCTATACATTACAGCTGGCCTTCCTCTATTGCCTGTATGTCAGAATGTTTCCTGCCTTTTTAAAAATTTGTCTCCTTCAGTACACATTCAGCAGTCAGCGAGTTTGACAGTCTGTCCTGTATTGTACTTTGCAACCAAAAGCAAGGAATACACATATGGGGGCATTTTCATAAAAACACTGCCCATTTCCCACCACCACTGAAACTCCATCAACTCCTTTGGCCTGGCACCAAGTACCCATTCTCAGAAATAAGGCAACTTCATTGGGGAGTTTTGCCCAAGATAATCATATCGTTTAGGATACCTTGAGAAGTACTTAGAGCTCTGGGACAGATTTGTGACTCTCACAATGCAGCACTGAAGAATTGTACTTGCTTAAACTGTCCAATAATTGTTAATGGACCAATTTGTGCTGTCAGAATTACTGCCTGCCCTATTTCCCTACTGGAGAAAATGGTTTTGGCTGGAAAGTGACAGCATTTCCACATTACATGCCATTTTCAAAGGTTCATGGAATCAAAAATCTAGCTGAGCACATCACATTTCAAGATGTTTTTGGCAACCTCTCATAAAAAGAATGTGGGAAAAAAAACTTTGTATTATAAATTTCTGAAATGTCCCCTGAGATGATAGCTGGGTATCATCAGTATTCAACTCTTCAGTCATTCTCGGTAACAACAAACATTTCGCACTTAGAAACTGACCAAATTCTAGATGTGAGAAGAGTGATTGCACATGAGCAGCATTGGAATGGCTATTGCATCAAGGAAGCTGCTGAAAATGTGTTGCTGGAACAGCGCAGCAGGTCAGGCAGCATCCAGGGAACAGGAGAATCGACGTTTCGGGCATAAGCCCTTCTTCAGCCCATTTGTCGCTTCATTTTCTTTGCTTATGAAATGGGCTTCTTTTTTTACTGTCTACTGCATCAAGGAACCCTATCAAAATTGAGGTCAATAGGAATCAGTAGAAATTGCTCGACCTTTTAAAAAGTCTTTCATGGGATGCAGCAAGGACAGTATTTCTTGCCAGTTCAGAGAGATGTCAAAGAGGAGTCTTGAGTCCTGTGTCTAGCAGCACAAGTCAATCTTTATTCAGAGCTCTTTATCAATATAGAGTAGAAGACATCTCTGGAAACAGTTTCCGCTGAACACTCTGGCTCTACCACAGCATTTTAATACATTTTGCGTTACAATAATAACATGCAACATTGACGCCATTGTTATCTGTACATCCAATCCTGTAAACACAAGATCAAAGATGGACATCTCTATGAATAACCCTGGGTCCTCCCATGATATCATTATGTTTACCATATACCTTTAGCACCAGTCCTTGTGATTTTACAATGCATCTCATTCATTCATATTCCAATACTGACAGTTACAATCCTTCCCAGACATTTGCCAGTTGCATCATGTTAATTGCCAATAGATTGGATACTTGCTTATCACGAATAACTTTTTCAAATTCTGTAAGGCAATTTGTACTCTCTATTAACCTTCTTACAAGATACTAATTTCTACCAATTGCTATCATATGTATAATTTCAGTTTCATTATAAAGTTATTTATATGTGAAGTTATATATAATTACATCTGATGTCATAATCCTTTGACAAGGCTGACAAAAATTGGGGAGCACCTTCTCTCTCTCTCTTGGTCTTTGGAGATCAAACAAACACAATCTCTATCTTGCAGCTCCAAGTTGGTTCAAAACAGAAGTCCGATTCTCAGGTAGGCCTCACTGTCTTTACTTAAAATACCTTTCACATTAGTTTTCCCAACTAGATACCACTGTATTCAAATTTCATTGATAAGGATGAAATTCAATCACTTTCACAGTTTTCTGCTTGCTGAGGCATGAAGCTGTAATTGTTTATTTTCCATACTTAACAACTTATTTTGTTCTCTAGGGGGTTGTCTGTTCACACCATTTGTCGCTTCATTTTCTCTGCTTATGAAATGGGCTTTTTTTTTACTGTCTAAGGTTGGCTGCTCATAGATAAATCCTTTATGTTAGTTTGTGGGCTGCATTTTTAACCTCACAATACTGAAACAATTACCAAAAAAGCTTGCTTACTGTGGCATCATACTTTTCTTTTGGATCTTGCTAAACTACAAACTTCAGGCTGGTTCTTACTAGAGTCAAGAGTGTGGTGCTGGAAAAGCACAGCAGGTCAGGCAGCATCCAAGGAACAGGAGAATCGACATTTCAGGCATGAGCCCTTCATCAGGAAGGGCTAATTCCTGATGAAGGATTTATGCCCGAAACATTGATTCTCCTGCTCCTCAGATGCTACCTGACCTACTGTGCTTTTCCAGCACTACTCTCGACTCTGATCTCCAGCATCTGCAGTCCTCACTTTCTCCTGGTTGTTACTAGAGGTTTCTTGTCTAGGTTTTTCAAGGATGCTTCATACCAAAAATGCTTACGTGCTTACAGCTGCCTGTCTACTGAAATCAAATTAAATTCCCTGATATTTAATATATTAAAACTAATGCCACAGTGTGTACTTGTTTATGCAATTTACAACTACCTGAAAATGTTTCAACTAAGTGGGTCAAGTTTCCCCTTCTACTCTATATTCAAGGGAACTTTTACATTCATTTGCTGAAAAGGTTTTTGTCTGTGCCTACCTTATCAGGGATGCCTCGCTGCCTACACTCCCCTATCTTTTCTCACTGAGACCTTTCATTATTTTATCTGGTGACCCTGTATGGACGCTACAAGTCTGGCTGTGAAAGTCTGCTATGTGCAACTGGTAATGCCTTTTAATGTCAGCTAAACAGGTCCAGCTGACCATTATAAGTCAACTTTAGTCATGGGCAGCTGCAACATTGCCCATCCACAATTGTTCTTGAATTGAATGGCTTTCTAGGCCTACAGAGAACAGTTATGAGTCAACCACAGTGCTGTGAGACTATAGTCACAGTTGGACAAACTGGGTAAGGACAGTGTTCTTTCCATAAATGACATTAATGAACCAGATAGGTTTTTATCACAAGTGATGATAGCTTTGTGGTCACCATTGCTGAGACTAGCTTTCAATTCCAATTATTTTAAAAATAAATTGAATGTAATTTTCCCCAGTTACCATGATGGGATTTGAGCCCATATGCTCCAAGTACTTAGGGCTCTGGATTCTAGTCTAGTGAGATTGTCACTATGTCACCATTTCTCCAATGGTTGGAATCATACCTAGCACAAAGATTATGGTGTTTGTTAGAAACCAATCATCTCAGTCTCAGGATAAAGGTGCTGAATAAAGGTGTTCATGATCATGGCATAGGTCCAAAATTCTTCAGCTACTTTGTCAATTATGTTCCCTCCATCATAAAGTCAAGCATGAGATATTCACTGATGATCTTGCAGTGTCCAATTCCATATCCAATGTCAAATTTCAACCCCTCAGATATATGAAGCAGTCTTCTGGATAAAGGCTAGGGAGAAAGAGCAGGAAATTGTACCAATCAGATCATCCATCTGCACAGTGGGCTAAATAGCCTCCTTCTATGATGTGTGATTCTCTGATCGTGGATAAATATTTATCAAGTTCCTCTGGGAATAATGTTAGCTCCTTGTACTATATACCCTGAGAAATCAAAATAATAAACAATTAAATCTGCAATGAAACATTTACACATTCACTAATAAGCTAATTTGTAAGGTAGAATCCTGGCAGCAACCTTTCTAAATGGGTCTCAGCTCTCTTCAGGACCCGGGGTTTTTGTTGTTCTTGTTTTCAGTGCTTACACATGCTTTCCTTCCCATTAGGTTTACCATCCTTTGCAAACAAGCATTCTAAGTGTGCAACGTGATTTATGACTTTGTTTAACTCATGCTATTTCATTGAATTTTCCAACTAAGAGGCTGGAATTCTTCTTCATACATGAAAACTGGTGGGGATAAGACAAGTAGCATTTAAATTTTTGGGGAGAGATTGACCTGGATTTTTCTACAGGGATAATGGTGATGGTTACATACATGATTATAATTAAGTAAGTGACATAAATTTCTTTGATAGTTCAACTCTGCTTATGCAAGAATATTTGGACTGGGGATGTGCTACAACAGTATCATGTTAATAGACTCGACACTGAATTATATACAACAGCATGAAGTTAGGGTACTACCCAATGTTTACTGTAAGTTGCATTCCACGCAGCAAAAAGGCATGTGTCAAGGAAGGAATAGGTTGCACACAATTAATGCTACCTATATGATGCAAGTATGCATGGTTTCCATCATTCTTAAAATAGAATGAGAGGTGATCTTACTGAAACATAAGCTACTTTACAGGGTAAATGCAGAGAGGATATTTATCCTCATGGGGGAGTTTAGGACCAGAGGGCACAATCTTAGAATGGATGGGCATCAATTTAAGACTGAGATGAGGAGGAATTTCTTCTCACAGAGGAATTTTGAGTCTTTAGAATTTCTGTTCACAGAGCTCTAGGGATAGAGTTCTTGTGTATATTTTAGGCTGCGATAGATAGATTCTTGATCAGTAAGAGAATCAAAGGTTTCAGGGAGAGGGCAGGAAAGTGGACGTGAGGAATTTCGGATCAGCCTTGAACCTATTCAATCGCTTGCAGATTCGAGTGGCTGAATGGCCTACTCCTGTTCCTATTTCTTATGGTTTTATGAGACCACACTGTGCAATAAGCCAGTGTGCACAACAAATACTAGTTGGAGGGAATACTGATAATAAGCCATTAATTCTCCACTCAAGACACAAGAAAATAAAAATGAGGGCTGATGCATTCAGATTTTCAATGGCATTATCAGAGATAATTACTGTCAAACAACTCTTCTGGGTTTAATTTTATAAGTATGGATTCTCATTTCTTCAGAAATTCATTTCATATGCCACAAAGGCGTTTCTCCTAAGGCCAAATTATTCCCAAAATGGGCAGTCCACCTGAGCTCTTTCAGATTTGCCTGGTATTGTCCCCACATTGGCTGCTTAATGGCCACTGAGAGCAGGATGAGACTCTTAAATTGCTATGTAAGTGGATCAACTCATTTTGGCTAGAAAGGTAATTTACCACTTTCCTCACTATTGGCAAAATGGCAGGGCAGTGCCAAACCATTTCACCTCCACCATGTTTTGACACTTCTGCCTTTGAAGCTATCTCTGATAAAATTCAGCCTTGTGTATCTTACTGAGGATTCTGCGAACAATTTGAAGAGCTTTACCTTTTCTTGTCCTGTGCACAGATGCACTGCAGAGAGTGTCACACCAAATCAAGTACTGTAATGGGTTGGAAAAGTCTCTGCTCAAATGCCTGTAAAGATTTTGTGGGCAGGTGTAAGGGAGGTTTTAAATGCTTAATAAATAAGTCAAAACACAACAGTCAACTTTCAAATCAAATATTAATCTAAGTACAATAAATTATCCCATCTAGTATAATGCAAATATTTTAAATGAAATTCAAAGACACAAAATAATATTTAATGTCTTCAATAAAAATATTTTCCTGCAATAAAATGTATATTTTCCCTATTATTTAAATATTACATTATGCCTTTAATTTCAGCAGTCTTGCAGTTAATCTAATTAATAAGAAATGTAATAGAAATGTATTAAAGTTTGTGCAATTACATAAAATCATCTGCAATCATCTGAACTAACCACATGAATTCTTTCATCTCTTGAACCACTTCATTCATAACCAAGAAAATGGTTATATAGTGGCTATGTTACTGTGCTAGTAATGTAGTTTCCAGAAGCCCAGACTAATGGCAGAATAATGCTCTGGAGACATGGCAGCATCACAGTTGATAGAATGTAATTTCTATGCATAAATCTGGAATAAAAATTAATAATGGTCATTACATTTTTGGAAAAGCAATGTGCTTAAATAATGCCCTTCATGTCTGTTCTGACTGTGTAACTCCAAATCTACAGTAATGTGTTTGAATCTGAAGCAGTTGCTCAATAGTATCAAATAGTTACAGAAAAAGCAACATGAATGTTCATACAATTATGATATTTTTAATGCGTTTTTGTGATGTTGGTGCCAGTATCCTATAAACATTGTACCATTCAGGGGACTGACAGATTCAAGGGGCAGTAACATTCAAGTCCCGCAGTTGATTCCTACATTTATCTTGCAAAATATTAGTTACATTCAATTTTGCCTAGGAACAGGGTGAGCTTGTTGCAAGATTTTCAATAGGTCACTCAAAACAATTCAAGGATCAGCAAAGAGCAATTCTAGATCACAGGTATTTGAAGAAGAAGACAAACCAAGGCAGAAACAATCCATGCAGAATAGGACTGTTCTGCTGAAGAGTCAATTGAACTGCATTGAGTCTGTGTAGTTGAGAACTCACTAAGAGATCAAGAGGCATTGGGTAACTTTATGCTATTAGAAAGCAATTCTGGGAATTAATAGGCAGTTATGTGTTGGAGTCAGGCTTCTAAAAAAAAAACTTGGGAGCTGTGAAAGATCAGAAGAACTCAAAAATGAAAAGCTGGAGTGTGTCCATGACTAGGTACTGGACTTCAGTTTCCAAGAATCCAGGAAAACGGACCTAGGAAAGGATCCATGTTTAAGCAACATTCAAGACAATCTATGATGTTGCAGCTATTGATGGAGTTTCAAAGTAATCAAAAGTAAAGGCTTGTGAATCTTTGTCAAGAGATGGTAGCTAGATTGTCTCTTATTGGGGATGGTCATAGCCTAGTATTTGTGTGGCGCAAATGTTACTTTTCACACGTCAGCCCAAGGATATTGTCCAGATCTTGTTGCATTTGAACATGGACTTCTTCAGTATCTGAGGAGCTGCAAATAGTGCTGAACATTGCACAATCATTGGCAAACATTCCCACTTCTGACCTTATGATGGAGGGAAGGTCATTGATGAAGCAGTTGAAGATGGTTGGGATTAGGACACTACCCTAAGGAACTCCTGCATGCCCTCCTGCACTCTCCATTGAATCAGACTGATTTCCTGGCTTGATGGTAACGATTGAGTGAGGGATAAGTCAGGCTATGAGGTTACAGATTGTGCTAGAGTACAATTCTGCTGCTATTGATAGCCTACAGTGCTTCATGGATACTCTGTCTTGATTTGCTAGATCTGCTTGAAGTCTGTCCCATTTAGCATGGTGATAGTGCCACACAACACAATGAGATTGTTCTCAATGTGAAGGTGGGACTTCGTATCCACAAGGACTGTGCATTGGTCACTCTTACCCCCATACTATCATGGACAGATGCATCTGCAGCTGGCAGATTGATAAGGATGAGGTCAGGTATGTTTATCCCTCTTATTGGTTCTCTCATCACCTGCTGCACACCCAGTTTAGCAGTTAAGTCCTTTCGGACCCAATCAATGGTGCTGCTGCTGAGCCATTTTTTGTGGTAGAAATTGAAATCCCCCACCCAGAGTAAATATTTTGCCCTTATCATTCAATATTTTGCAAGATACATGTAGGAATCAACAATGGGACTTGAATGTTACTGCCCCTTGAATCTGTCAGTCCCCTGAATGGTACAATGTTTATAGGATACTGGCACCAACATTTCAAGCATTTTTCAACGTAGAAGAGTGCTGATTCATTACCAAAGGAGGATGATATGTGATAATCAACAGGAGGTTTCCTTGCCAATGTTTAACCTGAACCCATGAGATTTCATGGAGTCTGGAGTCAATGTTGAGGAGTCCCAGGGCAACTCCCTCCCAACTGTATACCACTGTGCGTCCACCTCTGCTGGGTCTATCCTGGTGGTGGAACAGGACATATCCAGGGATGGTGATGAATTGGCACTCCTCCATGTTGAACAACACTTGGAGGAAGCACTGAGGATGGCAAAGGCACAATGGGACATTGTCTGTCAGGTATGATTCCAGGAGTATGACTATGTCAGACTGTTGCTTGACCAGTCTGTTGAACAGCTCTCCAAATTTTGGCACTAGCCCCAAAATGTTAGTAAGGAAGTCTTTGCGGGGTCAACAGGGCTGTTTCTGCCATCATCTCTTCTGGTGTCTGGGTTGATGCAAGGCAATTCTTCTGGTTTCATTTCTTTGAGACTTTGTAGCAATTGGTAGAATTGAATGGACAGCTAGGCTATTTCAGAGGCCAATTGAGAGTCAACCACAGTGCTGGAGTCATATGGAGGCCAGACCAGATAAGGATAGCAGATTTCTTTCCTTAAATGACATCAGTGAACCAGATAGGTTTTTTCGACAATTAACAATGGTTTCATGGTCATCAGTAGATTCTTAATTCCAGAGGTTTTTTTGTTGAATTTAAATTCAATCATTTGCCATGGCAGGATCCAAACTCGATCCCCTCGAACATTAGTGGAGTTCCTGGATTAATAATAACCTGAAGAATTGTGGATGCTGTAAATCAGAAACAATACCAGAAATTGCTAAAAAAGCTCAGCAGGTCTGGCAGCATGTGTTGAGAGAAATCAGAGTTAACGTTTCAGGATAACGTTTCAGAAATGGATATCCTGGATTAATAGTCTAGCAACAATGCCACTAGGACGTTGCCTCCCTGGAATTGCATTGCTGCAAGTAGCTGCAACATAAAAGTTACTTAAAAAACAATGCAGAAAGATCCACATGGGCAGATGTAGCACTGAGGCACTGTTACTGCAGATGGATAAAAGAGATACCAAAGGCTGAGGAGTCAATTACATCCTCAAAGATTACTACCCTTAGAGTGGCATGGGAGCAAGAAGGTCAACTACCATAGTTTGGACTGTGTCTAAGGAGCTGATAAAGGTAGTCAACATCAGTGGATGCTGTAAATTTTAAAAAATTTGTTCAAATAATGTAGATTTGTTTAACTTGGTTCTATTTGCCTAATTGAAGAGTTTGAATTAACTCCTTCAAAACTTTTCTAAAAATTTTAAATTGATGGACACATAATCAGCGAAAGATTCAGATGCTGAGTTAGGAAATAATGTCAAAGTTTATTGAATATGAGCTTAATACAACAATGTAATTATCCAATAACTAAAAGACTTATCAACTAAATAACAGAAGGAAACAGCAAGGTGAAAGATATTGACCAAACAGAATAGACATTAAACTAGATGATTAACCAGAAATGGGATTACTGATGAGATATCTTTCTGTCCGAGATCAAAACGACATTCCATTTTCACAACGACAGGAAACCAGCTTGTTCGCAAAGAATCTGACCCGAAATCCACCATTCGTGCTTACAGGAAGCCTCAAAATCAGGACTGAACTCAAAAACTATTGATAAGGTGATTATGTGCATTGCTTTTGTTTGGTTTTACTTAAAGATTTCTGAATAAAATTTTCCCTGAAATCTCATTTTGAGTTAAAATATAAAAGAAAAATACTTAGCTGAAAATGGGGAGAATGTATAGAGTTTTGAGAAAAGAAGGGAACTTGATGAATCGCTTGATTAGCGAGCCAGGGCAGACATGCTGGGCTGAATGACCTCCTTCTACAGCCTTAACAACTCTTTGATTCTATTGGTCCTAGGATTAATTTCCCATCCAAAAACTGTCACCTACAACGACACAGAACTCTCTTGGTCCTGTACATAACTGAATTATAAAGCTTTTATTCAGATATTTGTTGCTTTTTCAATTGAATGAAAAAGTAAACATGAATCTTCAAACTTTTACTAAAGGTCTGGCAAGTTCAGTAAGAGGCATTGGGGTCTAAGCATGGAGATGTTTATATCAATTAGGTACATTTGTCATGGTATTTTAATGGGTGTTTATCTCGAGATTGTTGACTGCCTGAAGATTCCATGATGGGATTTCTTAATGTTTTTGCTGAAAGTAAGTTTTGTTTTTCTCTTATTTCATTTTGCCTTTCCCAAGAACTTGCAGTACTTTGTTGGTTGGGTGAAATGGTAGACAAAGTTCACCTTCTCATTAATTAGTTGAGATTTAACAGCCCTGCAAGACAGTTGTGCCACCTATCTTTTCATTATGTTCACAAATTTAATTAGCTTTCATTGGCATATGCTAGATGACATAAGCTGCCACATTTATCAGCTCACAGGCAAAATGACTTCTCAGGTTGGTCGCACAAGGCTATGTAAACTTTACACTGTTGACCTTAAGTGGCATCAAAAATCAGCATCTGGAAATGTAAAATTGCAAATTCGACTTTTTAAAAACCATGCCCCATCTTGCACACGTTTCAGTGCTGACATCAGTGCTCCGAATTATTCAACGATAAGGGCAACCTAGGCATTGGGTAGCTGCAATAAAAATGCATCAGCTTGCAGTAGAACAAAATGCCTACGCTGGTGCAGGATAATTGGTTGACAGCTCCATATATGGAAGAGTATAAATTCATGTCAGGCAGTGGTGCAAACAGAGAAATTTGACAACTTTCACAAATCCATATGGACCTTCTTTTATCAATCCATCCAGTTGCTTGGTTACCGTATCCCACATGAAAAATTCAAATAACTACCGGCAAATGATATTAAACTGACAGGTATGTTTCAGATTTGGTGCTCCCTTCCTTAATTTTTAAGTACAGGAGTGCATTTGCAATTTGAAATAATTTTGGAGCACTTTGAAATGTTATGACAGCGCATCTATAGTTTTCTCACCTGTATCTTCTAATAGTCTGAAATGAATACTTGTCAATAATAAGTTCCATTATTGTTCAGTGTTTTGCTTTACTTCCTAGATGGAAAAACAAATAAAACAAAACCCAGTAATACTTGGAAATGAATGTCCTGGTTATCCTGGAGCTCCTTTTTCAGGTATACAAGATGTGTTGGATCATTCTGTATCATTCGTAGGTTTTATGATTTTTCTTTGTTGTAACAAATCCTTCTGTTTGCTTTACTTTTAGGTTCTCTTGTAGCATTGCTACTCTTTGTTCTCTCTCTACTGTGAAAATGGATAGTAGGTAATTATTTAAAAAGACTGCTATTTCATACTGTGCATTAGTATCAACAACATCTGCCTTCAATACAAATCAAAGTACTGCTGATGTGGAAATTTGAAATGTGACAACAGCTTCAGCAGTGTCTGTAGCAAGGGAAATATTTTAGATTGATGATCTTTCATCAGACTGTCAAAGTTAAATATATAAAATCTTTAAAAAAAAATGTGAATGAGGGTAAGGAGAAAGACGAAGATAGAAGAGACAAACGGAAATCAAGGAGAAAAGAGCAGCACATCTTTATGATGCACATTTCTTGAAGAAAAGTGGAAGTGAATTAAACACAATACAAAAGCAAAGTGTTGCAGCTGCTGGAAATCTGAGCTAAAAGTAGAAAATGCAGGACATACGAAGTAGATTGGGCTATGCCCACATTCCTCTTTATCACTTTCTTTCTTAATATACAACTTGTTCTAGGCTCAGGCCTCCGTGGCAATAATCATTATTATTGACACTATACGATTCACATAAATGGCTGCAAATGTCAGCCTTTATCCTCTGTAAATCGCATAACTTAACTGCCCTCTACTGGACTGCAAACATAAACTTACTGAGTGAAGATTACTTAATTTCCATTTTGCAGTATCATGATTTGCAGTATTATGATTGTTCTATGTTGTTGTCATCATCGGCAACCTTTGTATTAGGGTTGTGAGTTTCAGCCATGGGTGTTCATGTGATTGAATAGGCTGACTCTTGACCTTGTGTATTTGGGCACATGGAGCAGAATGTCCCTTATAGTAGAAACTGGAGAGTAGGATGTGCTACCTTTCTTCCTTCCTCTGATTCTGCTTTCTGTAATTATTAAGATCTTTGGAATAGATCAGAAAAACACCTTTGATCACAAGTCCATCAGGAATATTTAATACTAACGTCAGAGATCTATTGGGTAGATTGTAAATGGGCCGGGAGCTATGGTTTTCAGAGGTATTTCTTTCAGATCTCCCACTGAAGACAATTGCAGTCATATCCTCATGAAACAGATGGAAGATTATTGTAATTTATATAACTGATTTGGATCAAGGGAGCAAAGGTATAGTAGCTACATTTGCTGATGACACAAAGATAGGTAGGAAAGTGAGTAAAGAGGACATAAAGAGCTTACAAAGCTTGCAAACATATAGATAGGCTAGATGGGTGGGAAACGATCTTGCAAGTGGAGTACAATTTATAAAAGTGTAAAATTGTCCACTTTTGCAGAAAGAATTAAAAAAAATGCAGTATCTAAATGGTGCGAGGTTGCAGAGCTCTGAAATACAGAGAAACCTGGGTGCCCTAGTGCATGATTCACAGAAGGTTAGTTTGCCCGTACGACAAGTAATTAGGAAAGCTAATAGAATGTTCTTTTTTGAGAGAAATTGAATACAAGAGTAGGGGAGTCATGCTTCAGTTACAGTGGGCATTGGTGAGACTGCATCTGGAGTACTGTGTACAGTACAGGTCACTGTATTTACAGAGGATATTAATGTATTGAATGAAGTTCAGAGAAGATTTACTAGACTAATACCTAGAATGTAGAAAGGTTAGAGAGGCTAGGCCCTTATCCTCTGGAGTTTAAAGAACAAGGGGGACTTAGTTGAAACATATAAGTCCTAAGAGGACTTGACCAGGTGGATGTTGAAAGGACATTTCCTAGTGTGGGAGAATCTAGAACTAGGAGTCATAGCTTAAAAATAAGGGGTAGCTCATTTAAGAGAAAACATTTTCTCTCAGAAGAGTGTGAAAATTTGCAATTCTTTTCCTCATTTGGCAGCGGATGCAGAATCTTTAAATATTTTTACGGCGAAGTAGATAGATTCTTGATTACAAAGGGAATGAAGGATTTTTGGGGATATGAAGGAATGTGGAGTTGAGGTTACAATCAGATTAGCCATGTTGAACGATGAAACAGGTTCGAAGGGTCAAGTGACCTATTCTTGTTCCTTGTTTATATGTTTGTATATTCATATTATGATAAATTTTCTTGGACATTCAAATCTTTGGAGCAGAATCTATACAGCTTTGCGATTTACTGAGTCAAATGCTTCAGTCAGGACACTGAATTTTGTTCTCAACATTTTTCTTGGATTTGTCTGGGACTAAAGACCATGTCAGAAGTTCCTCTGCAAAGTATAAAGTCACAATGTATCTATGATAAAATATCCTCAACTACATGCAATAAGTGATTCAGGAGAATATGTATGGATTTTCATTGCTATGAGCAAGAGGAGAACATCATTGTTTTCACAGAATGACTTACCTTTCTTCTTGAAGACAGTTACAATTGTCACATGCTTGAGGTGTGTGGGGAAGAGCATTCTTTTATTCCCCAAATATGTAGGATCAATGAATGGAGTCAAGATATGAATAAAAGCCCACCACCTTCAAAAACATCAACTGGAAATGATAGACCTTTTATTTCTAAAATACAATAGCAAAGGAAAGCCTTGAGAGGCAAATGAAAATGTTCAATAATAGAACACAGAGAAGGAAAAATAATGGGATGGCAAAAAATGGTAAAGGGTGCATTAGAAATTAAAGGTCCATATTCCTTAAACATGTGAATGCAGTCAAAGTTGCAGGGGATGGTGAAAAACTGCAAAGTTTTATTTTGCACATTTACTGATTTCCCAACCCCTCATGAAACTGGGCTGCTGGAACGAGAGAACAAGAAAGATAGTAACATATGTCAAGACTTCTTCTCCATTCTTAAGTGGAAAATATTCCTACATTTTTGTGCCCAGTCACTTACTTTGCATGTGAGTTTTCAGAAGGGTCACTTTTCTGTTGCTTAGGTATTGTGTACAGTTCAGTCTGCTACTTTAAACGAGTGATGTGAGTACATTCAAGAAATTCCAGAAGCTATTAACAAGACTTGTTCCATCTATGAGAAATTTCAATTATGAGGACAGATTGAAAAAGTTGAAATGTTCTCCTTGGAAAAAAGATGGCTAAGTGGAGGCCTGATAGAATTTTTACAAATCATTAGCAAACTTGATAGCATAGATAGGGAGGGTCAGTTACCCTTCAGTCAAGAACCAGAGGACGCAGATTTAAAATGATTTGAAAAGGAGCAAATGTGATTGAGAAAACACCTTTTTCACACAGTAAACAGTCTGGAATACACTACATGGAAATGCAGCAGAGGCAGCTCACTTGAGGCATTCAAAAGGGCATTGGAAAACTACTTGGATAAAAATAATGTGCAAGGATATGGGGTAAAAGCAGGTGTTGGCACCAGGTAATGTTGCTCATTTGAAAGCTGGTGCTATTGGGACAAAATACCTCCTTCTGCATGGTAACAATTTAGTAGTTGAGGTTTGGCAGCTGCTTTACACTGGTTTTAAACAGAGAGGAGTGAAGATATGGAAACCCCATCCCCAAAGAGTCTGAAACAGTGGCTTATATTTCCTAATCAACATGTTAAGACATGTTATCACATAAGAACTTAAGAACAAGGAGCAGGGGTAGGCCCTCTGGCTCTTCGAGCGTGCTCTGTCATTCAGTAAGATCATGGCTTTTTGTGGACTCAGATCAACTTATCCACACTCTCACTGTATCCTTTAACCTCTTCCCCGGCGACGTTTTTTGGAGAAAACGTTTCATTTTCAGATGAGTTTTTTATTGCTTTTTTTATAGTATTTTTAATGCTGATTATGGAAATAACTTATCAGACGAGTTTGCACTCTCATCTGATGTATCCAAGCTTCTAATAGAAGGTACATACTCATTGTCATCTTTTGATCTTGACATCTGGGCATAATTTGTAAAAAAAATACAGAAAAAAACGAATGACAGTGTGTGCCAAAAGCAGCGCGTCGACGCTTCTTGCAATGCCCGAGGCGCAAGAGACATAGCTACCAGACGTATGAGTCACTGAGTATACTTGTTTCTAGCTGAGAAGGGCCCAGAAATGCCGAGAATTGACATATAAACTCGTCTGTGGCTGTTTTTGAAATTTTATGATTTGGACGAGTTTACTCATCGCACTCTGAAAAAGACAAATTGGGTGAAGACGAGTTAACTCGTCTTTGCCGGGTAAGGGGTTAATTCCTTTTTCATTAAAAAAAATCAATCTTAGCTTTAAAACCATTTACTGAAGTAACAACTACTTTACTGGGCAAGGAATTCCATAGATTTACAATCCTCTTGGTGAAGAAGTTCCTTTTCAATTCAGTCCTAAATCTGCTTCCTCTAATCTTGAGGCTGTGCCCTCTTGAACTAGTTTCACCTGCCAGTGGAAACATCCTCTCTACTTCTATCTTATCTATTCCTTCATAATTTTATATGTTTCTATAAAGATCTCCCTTCACTGTTCTGAATTCAAAAGAATATAGTCCGAATCTACTCAGTCTCTCCACATAAGTCAACCCCCTCAACTCCGGAATCAACCTAGTGAACCTCCTATGCAACCCCTCCAGTGCCAGTACATCCTTCCTCAAGTTAGGAGACCAAAATTGCACACAGTGTTCCAGGTGTGGCCTCACCAGCACCCTGTATAGTTGCAACATAACCTCCCTGCTTTTAAACTCAATCCCTTCAGCAATGAAGGGCAAAATTCAATTGCCTTCCTAATTACTTGCTGTACATGCAGACCAACCTTCTGTGATTCATGCACAAGGGCACCCAGGTCATTCTGCATAGCAACATGCTGCAACTTTTTACCATTCAAGTAATAATCCTTTTTACTGTTACTCCTACCAAAATGGATGACCTCACGTTTAATAACATTGTATTCTATCTGCCAGACCTTTGCCCCACTCACTCAAAGTATCTACGTTCCTCTGCAGTTTCACAGTCCTTTGCACACTTTGTTTTGCCATTCATCTTAGTGTCATCTGCAAACTTTAACACACAACACAACTCCAAATCATCTCCACAGGCCTCTGAGACAAATGGGACTTCAACCCATAGTGATAAATGGCTCCATTTCGGAATGGCAGGCAGTGACCAGTGGGGTACTGCAGGGATCAGTACTGGGACCGCAGCTTTTTACAATATATGTTAATGATATAGAAGATGGTATTAGTAATAACATTAGCAAATTTGCTGATGATACTAAGCTGGGTGGCAGGGTGAAATGTGATGAGGATGTTAGGAGATTACAGGATGACCTGGACAAGTTAGGTGAGTGGTCAGATACATGGCAGATGCAGTTTAATGTGGATAAATGTATGGTTATCCACTTTGGTGGCAAGAACAGGAAGGCAGATTACTACCTAAATGGAATCAATTTAGGTAAAGGCGCAGTACGGAGAGATCTGGGTGTTCTTGTACACCAGTCAATGAAGGTAAGCATGCAGGTACAGCAGGTAGTGAAGAAGGCTAATAGCATGCTGGCCTTCATAACAAGAAGGATTGAGTATAGAAGCAAAGAAGTTCTTCTGCAGCTGTACAGGGCCCTGGTGAGACCACACCTGGAAAACTGTGTGCAGTTCTGGTCTCCAAATTTGAGGAAAGACATTCTGACTATTGAGGGAGTGCAGCGTAGGTTCATGAGGTCAATTCCTGGAATGACGGGATTACCTTACACTGAAAGACTGGAGCAACTGGGCTTGTATACCCTTGAGCTGAAAATGTGTTGCTGGAAAAGCGCAGCAGGTCAGGCAGCATCCAGGGAACAGGGGAATCGATGTTTCAGGCATAAGCCCTTCTTCAGGAATGAGGAAAGTTTGTCCAGCAGGCTAAGATAAAAGGTAGGGAGGAGGGACTTGGGGGAGGGGCGTCGGAAATGTGATAGGTGGAAAGAGGTCAAGGTGAGGGTGATAGGTCAGACTGGGGTGGGGGCGGAGAGGTCAGGAAGAAGATTGCAGGTTAGGAAGGCGGTGCTGAGTTCGATGGATTTGACTGAGACAAGGTGGGGGGAGGGGAAATGAGGAAACTGGTGAAATCCGAGTTCATCCCTTGTGGTTGGAGGGTTCCTAGGCGGAAGATGGGGCACTCTTCCTCCAACCGTCGTGTTGTTGTGGTCTGGCGATGGAGGAGTCCAAAGACCTGCATATCCTTGGTGGAGTGGGAAGGGAGTTGAAGTGTTGAGCCACAGGGTGGTTGGGTTGGTTGGTCCAGGTGTCCCAGAGGTGTTCTCTGAAACGCTCCGCAAGTAGGCGGCCTGTCTCCCCAATATAGAGGAGGCCACATCGGGTGCAGAGGATGCAATAGATGATGTGTGTGGAGGTGCAGGTGAATCTGTGGTGGATATGGAAGTTTCCTTTGGGGCCTTGGAGGGAGGTGAGGGGGGAGGTGTGGGCGCAAGTCTTGCACCTCCTGCGGTTGCAGGGGAAGGTGCCGGGAGTGGAAGTTGGGTTGGTGGGGGGTGTGGATCTGACGAGGGAGTCACGGAGGGAGTGGTCTTTATAGAATGCTGATAGGGGAGGGGAGGGAAATATATCCTTGGTGGTGGGGTCCGTTTGGAGGTGGCGGAAATGACGGTGGATCATGCGCTGTACATGGAGATTGGTGGGGTGGTAGGTGAGGACCAGTGGGGTTCTGTCCTGGTGGCGGTTGGAGGGGCGGGGCTCAAGGGCGGAGGAGCGGGAAGTGGAAGAGATGAGGTGGAGGGCATCGTCGACCACGTCGGGGGGGAAATTGCGGTCCTTGAAGAAGGAAGCCATCTGGGTTGTACGTTTTTGGAACTGGTCCTCCTGGGAGCAGATGCGGCGGAGACGAAGGAATTGGGAGAATGGGATGGCGTTTTTACAGGGGGCAGGGTGGGATGTGGTGTAGTCCAGGTAGCTGTGGGAGTCGGTCGGTTTTTAGTAGATGTCAGTGTTGATTCGGTCGCCTGAGATCGAAATAGAAAGGTCGAGGAAGGGGAGGGAGGAATCTGAGACTGTCCAGGTGAATTTGAGGTCAGGGTGGAAGGTGTTGGTGAAGTGGATGAACTGTTCAACCTCCTCGTGGGAGCACGAGGCGGTGCCGATACAGTCATCGATGTAGCGGAGGAAAAGGTGGGGGGGTGGGGCCAGTGTAGTTGCGGAAGATGTACTGTTCCGCATATCCTACGAAGAGGCAGGCATAGCTGGGGCCCATGCGGGTGCCCATGGCTACTCCTTTCATTTGGAGGAAGTGGGAGGATTGGAAAGAGAAGTTGTTCAGGGTGAGGACCAGTTCAGTCAGTCGAAGGAGGGTGTCAGTAGAAGGGTACTGGTCGGTACGGCGGGAAAGAAAGAAGCGGAGGGCTTTGAGTCCTTCGTGATGGGGGATGGAGGTTTTTTAGGGACTGGATGTCCATGGTGAAGATAAGGCGTTGGGGACCGGGGAAGCGAAAATCATGGAGGAGGTGGAGGGCATGGGTGGTGTCCCGAACGTAGGTGGGGAGTTCTTGGACTAAGGGGAACAGGACCGTGTCAAGGTATGCGGAGATGAGTTCGGTGGGGCAGGAGCAGGCGGAGACAATGGGTCGGCCGGGGCAGTCAGGTTTGTGGATTTTGGGCAGGAGGTAGAAGCGGGCGGTGCGGGGTTGTGGGACTATGAGGTTGGAGGCGGTGGATGGGAGATCCCCCGAGGTGATGAGGTCATGGATGGTCTGGGAGATGATGGTTTGGTGGTGGGGGGTGGGGTCATGGTCAAGGGGGCAGTAGGAGAAGGTATCTGCGAGCTGGCGTTTGGCCTCAGCGGTGTATAGGTCGGTGGGCGTTTGGCCTCAGCGGTGTAAAGGTTGTATACCCTTGAGTTTAGAAGACTGAGAGGGGATCTGATTGAGACATATGAGATTATTAAAGGATTGGGCACTCTGGAGGCAGGAAACATGTTTCTGCTGATGGGTGAGTGCCGAACCAGAGGACACAGCTTAAAAATACGGGGTAGACCATTTAGGACAGAGATGAGGAGAAAGCTCATCACCCAGAGATTAGATTAGATTACTTAGATTACTTACAGTGTGGAAACAGGCCCTTCGGCCCAACAAGTCCACACTGACCCGCCGAAGCGCAACCCACCCATACCCCTACCCCTACCCCTACATTTACCCCTCTAACCTAACACTATGGGCAATTTAGCGTGGCCAATTCACCTGACCCTGCACATCTTTGGACTGTGGGAGGAAACCGGAGCACCCGGAGGAAACCCACGCAGACACGGGGAGAACGTGCAAACTCCACACAGTCAGTCGCCTGAGTCGGGAATTGAACCCGGGTCGCTGGCGCTGTAAGGCAGCAGTGCTAACCACTGTGCCACCGTGCCGCCTAGTGGCTGTGGTGGCTGTGTGGAATGCTCTGCCCCAGAGGACAGTGGAGGCCCAGTCTCCAGATTCATTTAAGAAAGAGTTGGATAGAGCTCTCAAAGATAGTGGAATCAATGGTTATGGAGATAAGGCAAGAACAGGATACTGATTAAGGATGATCAGGCTCGAAGGGCAGAATGGCCTACTCCTGCACCTATTGTCGATTGTCATAACCCAGGTCTCCTAGGCCCGGAGACAGGGACTCTACCGCTGCACCACAATAATCCCCGTGGCCGCTGGTTTACAGACCGCTGTCCAAGACCAGTTTGTCGACCAGGAGCTGCGAACCCAGATGCGGCAGGTGTCACTGGAATCACACGCGGCCCATTTGATTAAATTTACACGTCACGTCGCATTCGGACACACGCAAAAAAATAAATAAATAAAACGGGCGGCTCGAAAAGATTCGGCCCGGTTTTCAAACGTCCTCCTCACCGAAAAGCGTCCCTCAGCCTCCTCGTTGCTGCTGGAGACGACTGCAAGGGCACGTGACCGCGGCATGACCTTTGTCCTCTGCCCATGTGACCGAGGGTCACGCGGTCACCGAGGGGAATAACGTCTATCTCTACTCCGAGCAGGGGGATGGCTCTTTATTTTTCTTTTTGAACAAGTTTAGCTGCGGTTTGGATATAGTTTGCGGCTGTTTGGTGCGGGCTGGAATTTGCTGCGGTATCCCATTTACTCACCTTTGCCTCCCATCCCGTGGGCAGCCTTAAAAGGTACTGATCCTAAACTTTCTATTGGCCTAACTTTGGTGGTTGGGGGGGGGGAAGGATGGGCTGGGAAAGACTAACTGTCTTCCAACACCGCGCGGGCATGTGTGGGAGGAGGATACAAATGTTAGAAGCCAGAAACAGAAAACGCTGGAGAAACTCAACGCCTGGTATTATCTGCAGTGAAGTAATGATTCGGGTCTCGTGACCCTTCTTCCAAACATGCACAAAGCAAGTTCTGTTTGTGTTTAAAAATTGAAAGATCTGCGGATGCTCGAAATCAAAATTTTAAAAATAAAATGCTGGAAAAGCCCAGCAGGTCTGGCAGCATTTGTGGAGAGAAATCAGAGTTAACGTTTCGGGTCGAGTGTCCCTTCTGTGTGTGTTTCGGTTTTTCCAGCATCCACAGTTCTTTGAGGATTTTGTTTTAAAGGACGTAAACGTTTCCTGTTTGCACTCTTGAAATTGACAAGCTGTAATTTTTAAATTTTGCTGCCCCAGGATCTAGATTCCCTGAACAGTAAAAATAACTTACAATTCCACCCCATTCCACTATTAAACCACTTGATAATTTCAAACTCCATGATTAGATTAGCTTCCAAGCTTCTAATCATCAGGCTTTTGATTTAATGTGGTCATGTGCACCTAAGTACAGTGAAAAGTTTTGTGAGCAGTACAAACAGATCATACAAAACAAGGATATATTGCTTATAGGGTGTATGGACACAGCAAGGGATTACAAGGTTAAGGCTGCACAGAAGGTGCACAAAGCAAGATCAACATTATTTGAAGTTAGAGAGGACCCCAAAGTTTGAGAGACGATTTGTAGCTTGGGTGCTCATTGTTGTGGTTCTGTTCGCCGAGCTGGGAATTTGTGTTGCAGACGTTTCATCCCCTGTCTACGTGACACCCTCAGTGCTTAGGAGCCTCCTGTGAAGCGCTTCTGTGATCTTTCCTCCGACATTTGTAGTGGTTTGAAACTGTCGCTTCTGGTTGTCAGATTAGAGAGGTCCATTATGCCGTCTCTTAAAAACAGGGAAGAAGTTGTTCTTGAGCCTATTGGTATGTATTCAAGACGCTGTATCTTCTGTCTGAGGGAGGAGGTTGGAAGAGTGTATTGTGAGGTGGGAAGTGTGTTTTGCAACCTTCTGTGGCAATGTGAAGCAATGCAAGTTGATAAATCTTACAATTTTTTTCTGTAAGAGTCATTGAATTTGCATTGTACTCACCATGATGGTGTACTGGCTTTTTTTATTTGCAAATTACTCCACCTTCAAGAAATTAGCATTACACTTTATTGATGTGCAGTTTATAGTATTTAACTCTGACTTGCATTTATACAATACAGTACAGCACAGGAACAGGTCCTTTGAAACACCAAGCCTGTGCTGATTTCTAATCCTTATTCAGACCTACTACTTATTGCCTGTGCACAGTTTCTATTCCTCTGTTCACCTCCTGTTCATGTGTCTATCAACATATGTCTTAAATGTTGCTAACGTGCCTGCTTCCACGATCTCCACTGGCAGTGTGTTCCAGGAGCCCACCAACTGAAAAGGTTTCCCCACACTTGACCCCTATACTTCCCCCCTCTCCCCTTGAACTGTGCGTTCTTGTAATTGACCTTTCCATCCGGAGAAAAAGCCTTTGAATATCCACCCTCTCTATCCCTCTCATAATTCTGTCGATCTCTATCAGATCGCCCCTTAGGCTGTGCCTTTCCAGAGAAAACAATGAGTTTATCCAATTTCTCATCACTAAAGTCCTCCAGACCTGGTAAACCTAGTCTGCACTTTCTGCTAAGCAGCCACTTCCTTCTGGTAGTGTGGAGATCAGAACTGTGTGCAGTGTTCCAAATGTGGCCGAACTAAAGTTATACACAGTCATAACGTAATTTGCCAACATTTATATTTAATGCCCCAGCCAATGAAGGCATGTGTGCTGTATGCCGCCTTGTCCATCTCATCCATCTGCCACTCTCAGGGAGCTGTGGAACTGTACACCCAGACCCCCCGATGTCAGTGCTCCTAATGATTCTGCCATTTATTGCATAATTCAATCTTGAATTTGATCTTCCAGAATGCACCATCTTGCATTTGTCTGGCTTAAACTTTAGATGCTATTTCTCTGCCCAAATCTGCAACCAATCTGTATCCTGCTGTATCTTTTGACAATCCTCCTCACTATTCACTCTGCCAATCTTTTTGGTGTCATCCACAAACTTACTAATCAGACTGCCTGTATTTTCCTCCAGATCACTTATGTAAATTACAAACAGTTCATAACCTCTCTTCTGTAGACAGATATCCCAAGGTCAATGATCAAAAACATTGAGAGATATTATTGGAAAAAGATTGAAAGCTTGGTTAGAGGTAGATTTATCTTGCAAATCTTCTATTTGCAAGATATAGAAATCCTGCAATGACTATTTCAGGAACTAGGTAGCAGATTAAAAAGCAGGACTTCAAAGGTTGTAATCTTTTTGGGTTATTCCTGGTGCTACCTGCTAGTGAGTGTAGGGATAACTATGGCATAGATGAATGCATGGCTGAAATGTTGGGCCAGGAGGCAGGGCTTTAGATTACTGGGTTTGTTTCTGGGGAGGATGGCACCTGTACAAGTTTGGTTTGCATCTGAAACAAATGGCATCAACATCTTTGTGGGAAAGTTTGCCAGTGCAGTGGGTGGAGGTTTAAATCTATTTAACAAGGGGATGGGATAGGGAGTGGAGTGGGGTGACAGACAAGAACAGAAGGAGAACTGATTTAGACTAAAAGGCAATGCAAATATCATCAAATTCAGGTGCAAAAGAGTATGGCAAGGCTGGATTACATTTATTTTAATGCAAGGGCTATTGTAAGTAAGACAAATGAGTTGAGGGTGTTGATTTAAAGCATAGGCTTGTGATATTGTTGCTATCTTGGAGACATGGTTGAGGGACGAGGGGGAGGACTGGCACTTCATTATTTTGGGATACAGAATCATTAGACAAGATAAGTAGGAAGGGTGTCGCAATATTAATCGAAGTCAATTGCCACAGTAAGGAGGAATGATATTGTTGGTTCATCAATGAGGCAATATGTGTACAACTTAAAAACCAGTAAATGCCTGGGTTGTATTGTAGGTCCTAAACAATCTCGACATGGAAAGATGGATGTGTAGGCAAGTCTCAAGTGTAAAAACAATTGGGTAATAAAGATTTCAATTTCCTTCAATATTAACTGAGATAGACAAACTAAAATGCTTTCGGGAGTGTTATCCTCAAGCTAGGAGAGCTTTTTGGATGCCCTACAAGAGTTGGGGAGGTATTGAACCTAGGTTTAAAAAACCAAAATGAACAAGTGGTAGGTGTGGCAGTCGGAGAGCACTTCAGTGACCATAATTCATGAAGGTTGAAGTTAATTATATGAGAAAGAACTAAAATGGATCAGAAATGAAGATTGAGTTGTGGAAGGATGATTTTTGATGAGGTAAGAGTTTGGCCAAAGTGGACTAACAGCTGCTTGCAGGAAAATCTGCATCAGAACAACCCAATTGTGATTGCACAAGAAGCTTTTAATTAATGTATAGCAACTGAAATAATGTTTTTAAAAAATTGTCAAATGCAGAAGCCCAAAATATTTGCAGTCCTAACTTAATCTGTCTTTCAATGGACTGAGCTTTGGAAAAGACCAGTTGTCCTTTGTTATGCCATACCTTTAGAGCAGATGGATCTTGAAACCAGGCCTTCGAGCTTAGAGGCAGTGACACCTACCACTGTGCCACAAGCACGTTCTCTGCCCCAGTTGTCGTTTAAAATTAGTAAATTGACATGAAGCTGCTAATAGCACTATCTGCAAGCTTGTAAGGAATGTTGTTAGATTTTCTAAATCCTAACACTTGATCCATTCGTCTGAGACTGGTTTGAAAGAAAAGCTTTAATTTGCTTTCTATATTGTACTTTCCTCAAATAGCCATTGATATGAAAAATGACTCAGTCTGCACTTAATTAACTTTTTTTTGAAGGACTAGCTAGGATTATGTGGGAAGCAAGAGAGGAAATTGCAGTACCGTTGGCAATGATCTTTTCGTCTTCACTGTCAACGGGGGTGGTACCAGGGGACTGGAGAGTGGTGAATGTTGTGCCCCTGTTCAAAAAAGGGAATAGGGATAACCCCGGGAATTACAGGCCAGTTAGTCTTTCTTCGGTGGTAGGCAAAGTAATGGAAAGGGTACTGAGGGACAGGATTTATGAGTATCTGGAAAGACACTGCTTGATTAGGGACAGCCAGCACGGATTTGTGAAGGGTAGGTCTTGCCTTACAAGTCTTATTGAATTCTTTGAGGAGGTGACCAAGCATGTGGATGAGGGTAGAGCAGTGGATGTAGTATACATGGATTTTAGTAAGGCATTTGATAAGGTTCCCCATGGTAGGCTTATGCGGAAAGTCAGGAGGGATGGGATTGAGGGAAATTTGGCCAATTGGATAGAAAACTGGCTAACCGGTCGAAGTCAGAGAGTGGTGGTAGATGGCAAATATTCAGCCTGGAGCCCAGTTACAAGTGGAGTTCTGGAGGGATCAGTTCTGGGTCCTCTGCTGTTTGTAATTTTTATTAATGACTTGGATGAGGGAGTCGAAGGGTGGGTCAGTAAATTTGCAGATGATACGAAGATTGGTGGAGTTGTGGATAGTGAGGAGGGCTGTTGTCGGCTGCAAAGAGACTTAGATATGATGCAGAGCTGGGCTGAGGAGTGGCAGATGGAGTTCAACCCTGCCAAGTGTGAGGTTGTCCATTTTGGAAAGACAAATAAGAATGCGGAATACAGGGTTAACGGTAGGGTTCTTAGTGAGTTGGAGGAACAGAGGGATCTTGGGGTCTATGTTCATAGATCTTTGAAAGTTGCCACTCAGGTGGATAGAGCTTGTAAGAAGGCCTATGATGTATTAGCGTTCATTAGCAGAGGGATTGAATTCAAGAGTCATGAAGTGATGTTGCAACTGTACAGGACTTTGGTTAGGCCACATTTGGAGTACTGTGTGCAGTTCTGGTTGCCTCGCTTTAGGAAAGATGTGGAAGCTTTGAAGAGGGTGCAGAGAAGATTTACCAGGATGTTGCCTGGAATGGAGAATAGGTCGTACGAGGATAGGTTGAGAGTGGTAGGCCTTTTCTCGTTGGAACGGCGAAGGATGAGGGATGACTTGATAGAGGTGTATAAGATGATCAGAGGAATAGTAGACAGTCAGAAACTTTTTCCCCGGGTGCAACAGAGTGTTACAAGGGGACATAAATTTAAGATGAAGGGTGGCAGGTATAGGGGAGATGTCAGGGGTGGGTTCTTTACCCAGAGAGTGGTGGGGGCATGGAATGCGCGGCCTGTGGGAGTGGTAGAGTCAGAATCTTTGGTGACCTTTAAGCGGCAATTGGATAGGTACATGGATGGGTGCTTAAGCTAGGACAAATGTTCGGCACAACATCGTGAGCCAAAGGGCTTGTCCTGTGCTGTATTGTTCTATGTTCTATGTTCTATGTAACTGGCTTATTGAGGATGGCATTGAGATTTTGAGGAGTTAGGATTCAAATGCAAAGGTTCAAAAGTGATCATCTCTGGATTCTTGAATCATCTATCAATTGGGATAGAATCAAGTTGTTTGGTGAATTAAACAAATGGCTCAAACATTGGTATGGGAACAAGGATTTTCGACTCTTGGAACACTGGCGACAGCTGGTATCAAAAAGACATACACTAATTAAGTGTGCAGATTGAGTCATTTTTCATATCAATGACTATTTGAGGAAAGTACAATCACCTGATGAAGGAGCAGCACTCCAAAAGTTAGAGCTTCCACTTAAACCTGTTGGACTATAACCTGTTGTTGTGAGATTTTTAACTTTGTACACCCCAGTCCAACACTGGCATCTCCAAAGCAGGAAATATAGGTGGAGTCAATGGATGGAGGGCGAGTTTACATGATGTTCTGGGCTGTGTTCATGACTCTCTTTAGTTTCTCGCAATCTTGGGAAGAGTAGTTGCCATACCATGCTGTGATGCATCCTGGTAAGATGCTTTCTATGGTGCATCTATAAAAATTGGCAAGAGTCTTTTTGTGGACATGCTGAATTTCCTTAGCATCCTGAGGACGTAGAGATGATGCTATACTTTTTTGATCATTGTGTTAACATGGGTGGAGCAGGACAGATTGTTGGTGATCATCACTCCCAGGAACCTAATAAAAACGGAAATTACTGTGGAGGCTGTAGATCAGAAACAAAAACAGAAGTTGCAGGTCTGGCAACATCTGTAAAGAGAAATCAGAGTTAACATTTTGGGTTCAGTGACCCTTTCACCAGACCTGAAATGGTAACTCTGATTTCTCTTTACAGATGTTACCAGACCTACTGATTTCCAGGAACTTGGTGTTCTCCAGCATCTCCACCTTACATTTCTGATGTGGTCAGAAGTCACACAACACTAGGTTATTGTCCCAATGGGCTTATTTGAAGTCATAAGCTTTCGGAGCACTGCTTCGTCAGGTGAAGTGGAGGTAAGTGCACGGGCAGAGAGAATTCGAAGTAATTAAGTGTGCCAAAAAGATAAATATAAATAGTGAAAGTGAAGTGTTGATTGGCTGAATAACGAGTCTCTTGCAGTTTAGATTTTGTGGAATTGAGCAAAGCAAGTTAAAATATTTGTTCTGGAATTTAAGCTTCATTGGACTGGGCCAATCAAATTGGCAAAGGAGATTAGTTTGTTAGTTTCCCAGAAGAGTACATTGTGAAATTGACGAGGGGGTAAATCTGTTTTAGATCTAGCATGGTGCAAAAGGCACGTTTAATTAGTAATCTCAGTAAAAGATCCAGTGTGATTGAATTCTGTGCTAAACTTGAAAGTGACATACTTCAATTACAAACAGATCTTGAACATAATGTAAATATGAGGGAAAACTTGTTAAGTCGATGGGGCTAATAGAGTAAAAGGTATACTGATACACTATGGAAACCATTTCAACAAACAATTCAAAATTTTCTACAAAAGATCATTCCATTGAAATGCAAAATAAACACTGGCTTATTAAGGAAACTGATAGATTAAAAGTACCGTATAGCAAATAAAATGGCAAAGAATTTTGTGTGTTGGGGCTATTTTAGAAACTAATAAAAAGCCGGTACAACTTTTGAATTTTAAAAAGGGAAAAAATAGAATATGAATTCAACAAGCTAAGCATATAAAATGTTTTTACATGTCTGCCAATAGAAAAGTAGTTTACTCCCTTTAGTGATAGAGACCAACAGAAAAAGGTATGAATATGGAAATGGCAGTGATATTGAACAAATAATTTATCTGCCATCACAGTAGAAGATACGATTCCGATGGGTAGCTGAAGGCTTAAAAAGAATGATGAACTTGAGGTAATCAGCAGAGAAAATGTATCATAGAAACTTGAGACTAAACATTGAGTCTTGATGGTCTGTAATCTAGGTATCTAAAAGAAGCACTTGTGGGAAAAGTGGAGGAACTGGTTATGACCATCCTAAATTCTCAGGTAGTCTCACCAGATTGGAAGCTGGAAACCAGCAAATGTAATATACTTGGATTTTGAAAGGATGTTCAAGAATGTGTCACACAAAAGGTTTACACTCCTGGAAGGGGATTGAGGATTTGGGAATACTGTATTGGCGTGGATAGAGAAATGGTTAATGGACAGGTAGCAGAGTAGGGATGAAGGGTCATTTTTGAGTTGGTGGAATGTGATTCATGAAGAGTGCAAGCATCATTGCTGGGGCCTCAGCTGTTTCTTATCTATATTAATGACTTGGATAAAGATTAAAATTAATGGTTCCATACTAGCTGATGATACATTTGAATCTTACCTTGTAAACTGGGAGGGGGATTCAAAGATGCAGAAAAGAGAAATAAACAGGTTAATTACGAGGGCAACAAGATGGCAGATGGAGTAAGTGTAGACAAATGTAATGTTCTTAATTTAAAAGTAAGGATAGGAAAGTAGATTTTTAAAAATTATATGAAACTTGCAAATGTTAATGCTCACAGGGACTTTGGTGTGTTCATACAAGAAATGTTTTGTTATCACACAGGTATGCAAAGCTGTAAGGTAGGTAAATGATATATTGGTGTTTAAAATGCAAGGGGATGGGTTGTCTGGCTGACTCAATTTCTTGGTGTTCTTGGGTAAACTAATGCCTATAAGTAATTCAAATATTATAAAAGATTAATTGATGAATATTGGCATTTTGTTTGCAACTTTTATTCCATGGTAGATCCAAAGCTGAATTTCAGAATCGGTGATCAGTACAGTCTATGGCGAGTTAAGATTGAACCACTAAAATATCTTGCTATATCTTCAACTGCCAAGAAGCTGACGAGCTGATTGGAAACCCATCCATCCTGCCTTTTGTTTTTAAAGAACTAATTGAAATTGAAGATTCTCCGGGGTGTATCCCTTTAAAATAGCTTGGTGCCAAATAGAGTTAAGATGCTTTATACTTTTGTGAACAGAATGTTACATTGTGAACAACAGTAGTCATTGTGGATAGTGACTTTTCATAGTAATCCTAATCACATGATGTTTTGTTCATAAGGTATCACAATCAGCTATTGTGCTTTCATTTTGCAGTTATTCCTTGTAGTACTTTATGTAGCTGAATTAAAATCCAAACATTGTTTAATAAAGCTGCATGAAAGAGGAAATCAGTGCTGCTGCTTATAAAAATGATTTGCAGCTTTGAAAAGATGAACTTGATCCTTTTATTATACATTTTTTGTTTTTTGTAGTGATGGTATGCTTCAAGCACTGATCAAATTTCATGAATTGCATTATCAGTGCATATATCCATATTGGCCCTTTTGTTGATTTTGGTTTTGTAAAAATGTTTTCAAGGCATACAACATGGAAACCTTTGGTCCAATAGTCAATGCAGACCATGTTCCCAAAATAAACTAGTCCCACCTGCCTGCGTTTAGCTTGTGTACCTCCAAACTTTTCCTATTCGTGTACTTATCGAAATGTTTTTTAAACATTATGACTGTACCTACATTCACCACTTCCTCTGGGAGTTCATTCCACACACTAGCCACTGTGTAAAAGAAAAGTTATTCCTTGTGTCCTTTCTCCTCTCATCTTAAAAGTATGCCCCCTAGTTTTAATTCTCCCATCTTGGGGAAAAGACCTTTGCTATTCACGTTATTTATGCTCCTCCTGATTTTATAAGCCTTAATAGGGTCATCCCTCAATCTCGTATGCTCAAGTGAAAAAGTCCCAGCCTATCTTTATAACTCAAATACTCCATTCCTGACAACTTTGTGATAAATCTTTTCTGAACCCTCTTCAGTTTAATAATATCCCTCTGATAATGGGGCGATCATAATTGGACACACTGCTCCTGAAGAGGCCTCTCCGATATCCTGTACAATCTCAACATGACATCTCACTCCTATACTGAAAGCTCTGAGCAATGAAGGCAAGCATGCTAAATGCCTACTTGACTACCCTATCTACCTGTGATGTGAATGTCAAAGAATTATGTACCCGAACCCCTAGAGGTCTCTGCTCTACAACATTGCCCAAAGCCCTTATTTTAATTGTGTAAGTCCTCCCTTCTTTGTTTTACCAAAATGCAATACCCCCCATTTATCCAAATTAAACTCCATTTGCCTCTCCTCAGTCCATTGACTCAGTTGACCAAGGTCACTTTGTAATCTTAGATAACCTTCACTGAACACTGCATCACCAATTTTGGTGTCATCCACATGTCTCTTATATTCTTATTCCAAGTCATTTATACAAATGACAAACAAAAGTGGACCCAAATCATATCTAAAGTGTGTGCCTAGCACTTCAGCTGAGGCAAAACTAATCTCTTAAACAAGTTCAGCGTATCCTGTTTGCTCTTGCCTCTATTAATAAACCCAATGCTAGTCTACCACTTTCAATAACTTGTGCACAAATACACTCGGGACTGTTTGCCCTGTACCCACTTTGGCGTGTGCAGATATTTTCGAATCATTCTGTTCAGAGATGTCATTATACACCCAAACAGGTTACTAATCATGCCACCATACTGAAACAACTCTTCTCAAAGTCAAAAATAATCATTGATCTAATTATGACCATGACACACATCCTTCCTTGTCCTTCTTGACCTGTCTGCAATCTTCGACAAGTTGAAAAGCAAACTCTTTTTCTACATTATTCAGCTGGTTGGGAATGGCAGCTCATTCTGTTTCTGTGACTAGAAAATCACCTGTGCTGTCTTCTCCTACGTTATTACCTCTCGAGTCTTTCTCTTGAATCTATTCCTGACTATGCACTGTCCTCCTATTTCTCATCGAAATACTCTACCTTGGCAATGTTGCTTGAAATCTGCACATCAGGTCCCATACATACACTGGTGCCACTTTCGTCTACTTCACCACCATCCTCTCAATCCATATCACATTAACTTCACAATGTGAGATTGCTTTTCTGACACATGAACTAATGTGTTTTTCAGCTAAATACTGGGATTGTTGAACTGCTGTCTTCACTTCCCGTCACAAAACTAAGGCTCTCAGCATTCTTTTCTTGGCAATTCTGAAGTCGAACCAGATTATTCACAGCCTTCATGGCGTATTGAATCTTAAGGAAAACTTAAACTGTGCATCATCCATAAAAATCTGTTCAACCTTTTACAGTATCGTTTGGTTCATCCATTTGTGGTTTCTAGCTTCTTACCATTTAGAAAATTTTGGACTTGTTTTCCTCAGGCTCCAAGCAAATGAACTTGTGTGTTTCCACAATTGAAGTCTCTCTGCTATTGTTTTGCTGACTCAGTTAATCGAGCAATATCCCTTTTGCAACATTCTGCTCCCGTCTACACTGTTATACTATCTCATGTAATGCCTCCAGCAAGTTTGTATGACTGTTTTAAATCTTTGTTTTTAAGCTTTGCATCATATTTAGAAATGACTGATGATAAAACAAAGTACTGAAGAAACTCATCATGTTTGGCAGCATCTGTGGAGAGATAACAGTTCATGTTTCAAACACAAAATGACTCTGGAAATGCTGAGGCCAATTGTAGAACACTGTGATCACAATGAGTTATATTCTGCCACTGAGTAGCTGTTGTCCCCCTCACCCCAAACTCCTAATAAGTTTGCCAATATGTTGCTTGCACCTCCACCCCAACATGTATGTTTAAGTCCTTTTGATCTTTTAAAAAATTCAGATTCACTTATGGGCTGAGAGCATCGCTGACTAGGTCAGCTTTTATTGCTCCTCCCTAATTGACCTTGAAAGATGGTGGTGAGCTGCTGCCTTGATCTGCCGAACTCTATTTGATGTCAGTGCACCCACAATGTGATTTAGGTAGTGAGTTCCAGGATTGTGATCAGTGAAGTTCATAAACTTTGAGAAGTCCAAACACTGCTTCATTGGCATTCTTAGTGATATGTGGCAAGCATCCATGTTCTGATAAATCCATAATTCTGTTGGCTTTATGTGAGTGTTAAGGTTTTGGGGCTTGGACAGTATCTCATTCTGTATACTTGTTGGTTGTATGTTGAATTGTATGTAATATATTTGACCTGAGTATCTTTGTGGCATTCTTGTGAGCTATAATGAGAAAATATGGAAAGTCATTCCAGGTCTAACGTGGGAGATCACTGCATTTGCTTTAAGTTGTATTTACATTCCAGTTCTGCTTGTTTGGTTTTAAGTCTGTCAAAACATTTTCTTTTAGATGTATTTCTTTATTTCTGTTTAGGTATGAACCACTGCAACCTTGCAAATATGAATGCAGCCGAAAGTCTGAATCGTATTAAGGAGGAATATAAAGAGGCATTTACCTTTGTTAATAAAGGGCTCACTGCAGATGAATATGGTCAAAAAGAAGTTGCAAAGCAGTATTACAGGCAAGGAGAGAGCCATTTAATTAAAGGATTGACTATTCCATCAAATAGTCCAGAATGTACAGGTCCCCAGTGGGACAAAGCCCGTCAAATGCAGAATAAGATGAGTGCAACATTAAATAATATACAAACAAGGTTATCTATTTTGGAGCATGAAGATAACTCAGTGGTATCTAATCAAACAAACCAATTTTCTGAAACTTCAGGACCTGACAACTCAAAAGTGGAGTCAAGACTATATCCAGTTGTGCCAAGACCTTGTGAAGAGAAATTTTCAACATTGACAAGCACTCTGTCTGACACTCAACCTTCTGCTATGAATGTGAGTCCAACTACCAATGGAAGCTCCTTGAATGTAGCGGCTGGTTTGTCACCAGACGCTCCATCTGCATTGAATGAGTTGCCCCCTGTATACACACCTGAGGCTGTGGAAGGACACAAGACCATTTCCTATGGAACTGAATCTGGTGAATTTGCTGTTATTGGCGGTGATGCTATTGGACAAAGCACCCATCCTCCTCCATTGGAATCACTTGGCATAGATGCATATGAGCTCATTTTAATTGAACAAGGAGTGCAGATATTCTATGTAACACCTGATGGGCAAGTGAGTGCACCCTCATATCCAGGATATCTCCGTGTTGTGACATTTTCTGATTCAGATGCTGGTGCAGCACAAAATCGGCCACCTTCCTTTCTGCAGGTATGTTTTTAGTTTATTGCAGAAAGTTTATTTAACATTTTGTAGTTCCAAATGTGTAATCTTTTTCACAATTTATACTGCGCTTCAGAACGTTTTTGCAAGATAATGATTTGAAGGGAATATGGAATTCTTGTATCATATAAGAGGTTTGGATTTTTAAATTATTTTTAGGAGATGTGTGTGATGAAGAATAAAACAAAGGCTAGAACTTTGAGCCATTTACCAAGAATATTCTGTTTTGCTTTTAGGAAATTTTATTGACGGTAAATAATAGCAAGTGCTGGATAGCATGAGAAATTAAGGAATAAGGGCAAGACAGTCTCTTCACCAACATTAAGTGTCAATGTTCAAGCAAATGTATAAGAAAGCTAAATCTAGAGTAGAATGCTGTAAGAATGCATATTGCCTGAGATAGAAAACCTATGAAGAAATTAAAGCCTATAATTTTCAGTTTTATAAATTCAAACTATCTTTTTATTAAACATTAAGCTGGAATTAGAAAGCTGAGAGGAAATGGTTTAAAATGAAGCACCATTAAATAGATTTAACTCCTATGTTTGGATATTGAATATTGGGCCTCTGTTTAAGAGATTAAATGTGGAAATTGTCTTTGTCCCCATGTCCACCTTTTTACAACTATGCTAAAAGTAAAAAAATTCAAACAAACTTTTGATTTTGAAAACACTTTGCTTCAGCTAAATCTACAGAACTTACGACTTGTTCATTTGATAATTGTGTTCCACTGTGCCAATGGCATTCAATGAGTTTGTCCTTTCAAAAGGTTAATGCATAAATTTGTCTTGAGTTAATGAATTTTGTGACATATTAAACACAAACTAGTCAGAATAAATTAAAAATACAACCTTGACAATATTTCTTTGAGTGATCTCCTGTGCTATTTTCTACCCTTGCATCATAGCTGCAGTCTTCCTCCTTTATCAGATGGATTATCATGCAGTGCAGGTTAAGTCACGAACTGCTCTTCTGTATCCCTTTCTTGCATGGACTCTTAAACCCATTCATCCTAAACTCTGGTCAGTGTCATTGTCTAGCTTTTTAAACTGCAGCTTGTTATACTAACATGGATTTTTTTTGGGTAAAATGAGCAATGTGAAACAATCCATACTTCTGATACCTCTCCAGTCTTCCATCTTGTGGTTTCAATGTGCTCAATGTATCTCGAGAGAGCTTACTTTTACTGATGTACGTAGTATGTCTCTAGGTTCCTTCACTGTAGCCCACGCATCCTATCTCTGTGTTGCTCAGTAAAGTTATTAGTATGTGGTTAGCTTCCATGTGCATGCTTTCCTTTTTTTTTATCCTAAATGTTATAACTATGAATGCCTTGTTTGGCTGCTGGTCTCACATTAAATAATGCATGTTAACCTTTCTCCTCTTCAACATTTTTGACTTTGGCCACAGAAACTCCACATGGACAGTCACCTGAAGGTGGAAGTGAACCCAGGTCCTTGGTGCTGTGCGCCAACAGTGCTAACCACTGAACCACCATGCCACCCAAATACCATACTTTATTTTCAGATTTTTCTTGTAGCTGCTTGCTGACACTAAAACTACTCAAACTTTGAGTTTTAATTTCCACATCCCATATCTTGCGTTTGTAACATTATTCACTCAGTTATGGAATCTAATCCAGCCTTAAGTCCCACACAATTCTTTGTTTTCAGTCCAGTTACAAATTTCTCCACTCTTGTTCTCATTCAGCAAGTGCCAAATCTACTGTTAGTAGATGAAACTTTTGGCTAACTACTTTTCCCTAAATTCAGCCATTGCTTTCTTAAATGCCTTGCTATGTGCCTCCTTGTGTTCAAAATGTCTTTGGTCAATTTTATGATTCACGTACCCACACTTTCACGTGCAGCTTTTGCAGCTTGTTAGGGGCGGACCATTTACACCATATCAGAGCTGCAAGTTTTTTTCTACAGTGCAAATGTACCTTTCACAATATTTTTAATATTCTAGTGTCTGTCATGGCTCAGTAGCAGTGTGCTTGCTTTTGAGTTAATGTCGAAAAATTTGTCTACTCTGGCTTGAGTATATAATGTAGCCTGACTCCAGGGAGGGAATATTACTCTCAGAATTACTAGTTTTCAGATGAGGCATTAAATTAAGAATAATTTCCTACCTTGGATGGATGTCTTGAGATCCCATGGCATTACTCAGAGGAGCAGGTGAGTTCTTCCAGTGTTTTGGCTACAATTTATTCCTCAACTAGTGCCTGAAGCAAATAATCTGGTCACTTATTTCATTGCTATATGTGGGAGGATGCTGTGCACAAACTGAGTGCTGTATTTTCTTACATGACATTAATAACTGTGCTTCAAAATTAGAGCTAAACATTGTCTTCAAATAGTGTAAAGTATCATCTTGAATATCTGATTTTAACTTGGCATAATTAGGCCTTTCATGCACAGATGGTAATATAAAAACGGAGTGAGTGAATATTATGTTATTTGAGTTAATTTGTAGATGGATGTAAAATAATTTTCATATTGTTTATTGTTAGGTTTGTGACTGGGTGTATCCGCTTATACCTAGCCAGTCTCCTGTACTGCAGTGTCACAATGGAGTCTACATGTTTCCTGATATAATGTCACAAGATCCTGGTGTCTACGTTGGAGTAGTACTATCCTCTGAGCTTCCACAATCGGACAGAGAACACTTTGAAGACTTGCTGAGACAAATGACTTATTTAAAGGTCCAGGTAACTTCAGGGATTGAAAGTTTGAAGCTGCAAAAAAACTCCAGACAAACTTTCAAGCACTTGATTCAATTAGTGAAGTTTTAACAATGATAATGTTTGGAGAATGTTTTAAAAATTGACATTAGCTAGCTTAGCACTGCCATCTGATTGTTGGAAAGGATGCAAAATGATAGTGTTGCCATCGCTAAGTAGATTAAATGGGTAAAGAATATCACAGGCATAAACTAAATTTACCAAATGTAAATAAAGAAAAGATGTGTCCTAACCAATGGTTTATTAATAAGAGGTAATATAACCATATAAGACCAGAAAAATTCCAGTTAATTTTCAGTTTGAGCTTGACTCTGACAATGCCAGTAAAAATGCTCGAATGCTCATTGCCGCTAAACGCTGAGCTGAAGAAGAAAAAGGGGGGGAATAAGAACGAATTACAGACTATTGAGCAGTTGATGGAGAATATGGTAATCAGTCTAATGAGAGTCCCAAGAAAAAATCTTTTTTTTTAAAGAAACATGTATGTGCATTGACATTCTTGAATAAATTTGATTGAAATCTTCTTTGTTTATTCAGACTTCAGTATATTGTTCAAAATTTGGAATCTGAATAGTTTACATTGTCGTAGACCTACATGAACAAAATGATCCTACCCAAGGCAGTTTCCACTGTAGTAGACAGAACTTCAGATAGGAGATGAGGGACAAATGCTTGTGTTTGTGTGTGAATGCATTTTTTAACTTAGTCTTTGTGCAAATATTAATGCAATACTCCAGACTCTCTCAATGTGATGAACTCTTAAGTGCCCTACAGATAATTAGGCTTGGGTAATAAATGCTGATCTAGCCAGTGACACTCACGTCCTATAAACAAATTAATTTATGAATCTTTTGGATACATAAATTCCTGGATGATTATAATCTCTAATATTAATCTTTTGTATAAAACAGTATAATCCTGAAAGAAAACACTAATTTGAGTGGTAGCTTTTAAGTGACTGCTAATAAGCAACCAATCTTGTACTGTGAATTCAATTACATTTTACTATTTATTTATGTATTTCGTAGGATCCAGAAGCTTCAGCTGGAGAACTTAATTTGAGCCAGACTGTTCCGATTCACCGTGAATTACAAGCTACAGACCAAGATGCTGTTCTACCGGAGTGGAGTGGAAAAATGGCTCGTGGAATTCTAACTGGTAAGCAGTTCATGTTAAAGAGAGAGAACTGTGTTTTTAGAAGATATGAATGTCACCATCAGGAATGGACTTTGAAAGTGCTCACAACGTTTTGAGTTGCTGACTGATTCTTCTGAATTTCAATGTTGGATGTAAAGCTGGAAAAGCACAAAGGGCAGGCAGCATCTGAGGAGAGGGAGAGTCAACATTCATCAGAAATGTTGGATGGCAGTGGTGGAACTGAGAGATAAAATATAGGGCGGTTGGGGCTGAGAGGAATGTAGTTTGGAAGGTGATGGGGAGATACAGATGGCGGGGTGATGGAGTGGAGAAGTGGGAAGGAAGATGGACAGGTGGGACAATTAAGGGGGCAGTGCTGAGTTGGAGAGTTGGATCTGGGATGAGATGAGAGGAAACTGGTGAAATCGACATTGATGCAGTGTGGTTGGAGGGTCCCAAGGTGGAAGATAAGGCGTCCTTCCTCTAGGTGTCAGGAGGCTAGACTTGCATGTCCTTGGCAGAGTGGGAAGGGAATTGAAGTGGTCAGCCACGGGGTGGTGGGATTGTTTGGTACGCATGTCTCAGATGTTCTCTGAAACATTTCCCAAGTTGGCGTCCTGTCTCCCCAATGTAGAGAGCAGACCACATCGAGAGCAACAGACACAGTAGATGAAATGTTTGTATTTGCAGAAAAATATCTGCTGGATATAGAAGGGGTGAGGGGGAGGTTTGGGCGCAGCCTTTACAATTTTGCTGTGGCAAGGGAAGGTGCTGGGAGTGGAAGGTGGGTTGGTGGGGGATATGGACCTAATGAAACAGTTGCGGAGGGAATGGTGTCTGTGGAATGCTGATAGGGATGGGGAGGGCAATATATCGCTGGTGTCTGACTCTGAAACGGCGGAGGATGATGCGTTGTATCCGGAGATTGGTGGGGTGGAAGGTAAGGACTGGGAGGGGGTTCTATCCTTGTGGTTGGAGGGGTAGGGTTCACGGGCTGAGGAGGTATGGGAAGTGGAGGAGATGCACTGGAAGGCTGTGTTGATCATGTGAGAGTGGAGATTGTGGTCCTTTAAGTAGGTGGGCATCTGGGATACTCTGGAATGGAATTGCTCCTCTTGGGAGCAAATGAGGCAGAGGAATTCTGAGTAGGGGATAGTGTTTTTACAGGAGGGTGGGTGGGAAGTGTAGTCCAGGTAGCTGTGGGAGTTGGTAGGTGTGAAGTAGATGTCAGTGTTGAGTTGGTCACTGGAAATAGAGACTGGGGGGTCCAGAAAAGGGAGGGAGGTGTCTTGAGATGATCCAGTGTGGAAGGTGTTCGTTAAGTTGAACTGACATGTGGATCCTTTATTGCTCAAGGATTCAAAATCTATGGAATACTTTTTGAGGGAGTTTCAGGAGTCTCTATCAACTTAGGCACGTCTTTGCTAGGGGATTAGGTATTTCTATTTGGCTAGTCAGAAACGATAAAGGTGAACAGCAGTGTCTACTTGAGATGTTGCTGAAAGCCGCTGAGGCTGCACATTTTGCGAAGCCTTCGGTGACCAAGCTATAGTGGGTCATAGCCCTCCGGGCCGTCCTGAATTCAGTACTTCCACAAACCTCTAACCTTTTGTTAGACAAAGACTGTTAGAGTATAGGGATATGCCAGGGAAGTATTTAGTGTATCTTGATTAGGAAACTAATATTTCCCCATATCCTTAAGAAGGGGGAAGGTTCCTGAGGATTGTGCTTCATAGAGACCCATCTCTCTATTACATTCAGATTTGAAGATTTTGGTGCTGAGATTGGAGAAGGTACTGTCTGATATTATTGTCAAAGAGGACCAGATGGGTTTTATAAGGGGCAATAGCTCCTCTAATAATATTAGAAGGTTGCTGAATATGGTCCAAGCATGTCAGCAACGATTGATCCAGGGGTTGGTGATTTCCTTAGATGCAGAGAAAGCATGTGACCAGGTGGAATGGTCATATCTCGTATGTCTTAGAGTGGTTTGGGCTGGATGGGATTTTTGCTAGGTGGGTGGAGGTTTTGTTTGCCATTCTCTGGTCTTGGTCGTCATCAGCTGGGTGACATTTGGGAACTTTAGAACTGGCAGGAGTAGTTGTCAAGGCTGCCCCCTCACTGTTTGTTACGTTGGTGATGGAGCCGCTGGCAGAAGCCATTTGTCAGAATGTTCACATAACCACTCCGGAACTGGGATAGAGAGGACACACGCATACACTGTGTGCTGATGTCCTCCTGTTTATATCGGACCCAATGACCTCCATACCCCATCTGATACAATGTGTTAATTCATTTGGAGCTATTTCAGGATATAAGATCAACTTTGCAAAGTTGGAGGCTCTGCTTTCGGGGGACCTTAAGGAAGTGCCAGAGGTTGAAGGGGCCCTAGGTTCCCTTTTAAGTGGTCGTGGGCAGGTTTCCAATACTTAGGTATTTTTATTACCCCCATATTTGATCGGTTATTTTGAACTAATGTTGTTCATCTGTTTTCACAATATTAGACGGGATCTCCAGAGATGGGAGCTCTTCCAATTTCATGGTTGGGCCGAAAAGTCCTTATTAAGATGAATGTCCTTCCTTATTTGCTTTATCCTATGTGTATGCTCCCTATAATATTTCCCAGGTCAACATTGTGGAAGCTTATGGGTTGCTTTAGTTCTTTCATTTGGCATCATAGGCGGCCCCTCATCAAACTAATTGCAGTTGCCTTAAGGATGGGAAGGAGTTGATTTCTCAGACATTAGGAGGTATCAATTGAGTTCTCTGCTGTCCTTTTGTGTGCGATTGGGCAGGTAACAATCCAGGCTCAATATGGCTGGATATCGAGGCCTCCCGGGCAAGGTGCCCTCTTGTTAACCCGTTGTTCATGGGTAAGATGAGGACAATTATGGACCACTGCCGGAACCCTATTGTTGTTAATACGGTCAAGGCGTGGAGAGCAATGCGTCAGAGTGAGGGTTGCTCATCTAAGACTTCACCACTCACCCCCACAGTTGGTATGCCGAGGTTCCGATCAAAGATGATGGACTCGGGGTTCAAACTATGGGCAGCGAAAGGAGTTTCTCATTTGGGAGACTTATTTGAGGGGGAGGTTATGATGTCCTTCAAGCAATTGAGCCGCAAATACGGGCTGCCCTGTAGAGATCTTCTCCGTCTTTTTTCAGGCTAGTGATTTCTTCAGAAGAAGACTACTCTTCTCACTAAGCCCTATAAGCCTGATACAGAGAGGCTGTTGCTGTGTGCCACAAGCACACTCTCTCTTGGTTTGTACCTTTTATCGCCTACTGGGTGGTAGGGCCTGGCAGGAGATTAATTGGTTATGTGAAGTCTCTGAGCAAGAGCTAGGAGTGGAGATCTCTTCTGAAACATGGGAAGACATATGGGAGAATGCACAAAAGATATTGATCTGTAATAGGACATATGCTATGCAGTTATAAGTTCTGCACAGGGTTCATTAGGCAGTGGACCATCTGGTGAAGTTTTTTTAAAAAGAAAAGCATCTCCAATGTGCCCCAAATATAATATAGGTGTAGGTACTCTTACACCTTGCTTCTGGACATGCCACACACTCCGTGTTTATTGGAGCGCTCTGGTGGGAGTGATAGGGAGGCTTTTGAGGACTGAAGATAAAGTAGATCTGACATCTCTCCTAGGTCTATCGAATTTATCATCTTTTGACAGGCATGGAAAGAAACTATTCAATATTCATTCTTTGCATGGAAGAATATTCTGATGAATTGGGTGTCTGAGAACGACGGGCTTGCTGGGATGGCGAAGATTAATTATGGAGCACATTTCCTTGGATTTTCTCTCAAATATGGTGTGCCACACAACAGACCTTTTTTATAAGATGTGGCTGCCCTTTTTGAGTTATTTAGACACAGATTTGTCTGCAATCTTAACTAAGGCATTCGTTTAATCAGGATGGTTAGGTTTGCTGAGCCCTGGGCCCTGGAAGGGAGTCTCCCGAGTTAATATGGATACATATACAATGGTCCCTTTTGTTTTTGTTTGGGAGCTTTGCGCGGAGCATTGTTCGTGTTCTTTGTTCTTCTGTGTTTTTTTTAGTCACTTATTTATTGGTGGTGTTTTTCAGAGGGTATGGTTTGGTTTTTTTGTTTTATATGGTAGGTTGGTAGTTATATTGTAATTTTTATTATATTTTTTTATAACTATATTTTAAAGTTATAAAGTTTTTTTTTGTAAATATGTTTATTAGCAAAAAGAAATTGCTGTTATGGTTCCAGCTGGTTTCAAGATCTATCCTTAGAATTAGACTGGAGCTGCTTGGATAGTTATTTTATACTCTGCATGTATATGGAGAAGATTATCTGATGAAGGATATTGCATTACCTATTTCTGTAAGCATCACAATTAAATTTGTTACTTGTTAGTATATGTTGAGCAATTTGGTGGAAAATCTACTTTATGACAATTTAACTTTGTTTTTCAGGAGCCTCTTGGTTGAGCTGGGGTTTAGTTAAGGGAGCTGAATTCACTGGTAAAGCAATCCAAAAAGGAGCTTCTAAACTGAGAACACATATTCAGCCTGAAGATAAGCCTGTAAAAATAAGTCCAACGGTGGAAAAAGGACTCAGTGTTGCGAGACAAGCAACGGGAGGGGCTGTAAAAGTCAGCCAGTTCTTGGGTAAGCTAACAACCAATACACTTCAATATTCACTTAGGAAGGGATTTCTTAGGAATCGAAAAATGGTTAAATAATAGAAAAAGGCTCCTCAAACTGTTGATATGACTCACATTGGGGTTGCCAGCAAGATTTTGGCATTACAAGCTCCTAGACAGCAATGATTGCTGTGGATTTCCAACTGCTAGACTCCTTTTAAATAATCATTTTTTGAATACTGGGTATGGCTTACCTGGCTGATTCTTGATGCCTCATTACTGTATTGCAAAATCCGGAGTTAATTTTTGTGGATTAAATTGGCATCCTCCCCTTTCAAGGGCATCCCTCCCTTCCTCTACCATCCCATCCCAGCTGTTACAGGTTTGGGACCATGGCAAGTCAGTAGATATTAGCCGTTAGTATATTTTTGGATTACCTTTTTGAAAGGATTCCTGCTGTTTGTGCATGGTCTTGGCTAACTTGCAATGTTGTTAAAGGTTAAACTTTGGAGGACTGGATGAGAAATGGGTACTTAGAAATTGAGGAGGAGACTGAAAGAGTGAAAATAGTTTTAAATTAGGCAAAAATTAATCCCATCTAACTGTAAACCAGGGAAAAAATTGATATAATGAATTCCTTGCAAAATAAGGTGGAATCTCTAGCCTAAGGCTGCATATGTTCAGGATCTACTATAGAAAAGGAGAAATGGAGTGGCTACTATTGTAATTAGCACTATCCATTGTTAAATTTAAATCTGGGATTGATATCAGATCTGCAGTAAATAGGGTAGTCAGTGCCTGGATGACTTTTTCACTTTGTGTATATACAATGAAAATGTATTAGCTGTGAGCTCAACAGTCTCTGGAAGATGCATTAAAATAGTGGCTTTGTTGAAGTGAAACAGCTGTTTTGGAAAAAGTATTTTATTGCTAACTATGTCTGTTTTTGTACTGATTTCAGCACTGTGGAAATTATTGCACAGAAATCAATGCTTTCTTTATGTTCTGGCTGTAAGTTTAAGGGAGGGTTATAATTAATGAAGACGTTGATGAATTCTACAAAATCTTCTTTTCTGCCAGTTGTCAACAGGCATTGTTATGTGATTGTATCGCCTAATCAATGAGTCAGTAAGAATGAGAAATAAAATCAAAGTTTGATTTTGACATAATCAAGAGGTGGCCTTGGAAAAAAATGTTATTTGATTCCTACAATATTTCTCTTTTTTTAAAAATCAAAACAAGCTCAAGATTTATTGTATATGAAAGAATTAAACCCCACCAAATTTACTGTTGGCTTAATAATGTGGTTTATAACCGTTTTGTACTCTGGGTTACTACTACTTTCCTCCAAACATTCTCTTTATAAGGTTAATCAATCTTAAAGTTATTTAACTAATTCAGCCCACCTGCTGTTTTATAGCTGTATTCTTCCATTCTGACTTGTGGGTATTTTGTTTTGGTATCTCTACTGTCTCTATAACCCAGCCTTGTAATTAACTTGATCTTCCGAGAACTAAAATCCACCTTCAAAGTTTTAACATGAACTTTGATCCAGACACTTGCAATAACTTGAGGAGAAAGTGAGGTCTGCAGATGCTGGAGATCTTGCAATAACTTGCCCTGTATCCAATGCATAGATAATGATGAATAGCTGAGCTTATTTTTTTTCCTGATATATTCCTGCAGATGAACTGAACCAGAGAATCCTAAGCATGTTGCCCAAATAACACAAAGTAGGTTACATTGAAGGAATGTTTCACACAGGAAGTGACTATCTCAAGATGGAGCTGTATTATGTTCTTACGAAAAATTAGTTTGCACAATATAATTTGAAAATGTTGTACTTCAGTATTTCTTTACAGCAGTTTAACATTCTATCATTGACAACATACTGTAGTGTTAACTGTCTCTTCTTGCAGACTCAACTGAATTAAGTAAATGATTGCATGACTATGGCATATAGGATGGGAGTTGGGAATGATCATATGGGGATTGCGTGGGAAGTTATGGGAGATATTTATGAGCAGAGATAGGAAGGGTGAGAGTGGTGGGTTGGGAAGCTGGAATTAAAAATATACTTTTAAAAAAAAATCTCATTTTAAAATGATAAACACAAGATTGCATTTCAGCTGTACATACACTTTAGAATTGAAATATCAAAGAAAGCTTGAATAAAAAGGACTGAAGCTGTGGCACGCTAACATTTTTTACTTAGCTCACTTATTCTCACTCCATGTGGCTGGGAGAATAAGCTTCTGCAGCCAATAGAAAGTTAAGGATGTCTTTTTAAATGTTGTAATGGACATATGCTTCTCCATTGCTAGACCAGAAGATCCATACAATTTTGTGGCAATTACAGCTGCCTGCTGGTCTATTGTCACCTATACAAATGGGACACTTTTAAAGAAGTAACTAAGTATACAGGGAATGTTCCACCTGCAGTGTTTTTTTAAATGTGGCAGGAGCCACCTAAACAAAATTAAATTCTGTTAAAGGCATAATGGAGCTGTAACTAACAAAAGGAGAATCATGTCATGGCATCAGCCTGAGCAATATAATGACAAATGGAGGAAAAAAGCAGTTTGCAGCTTTCCCTTGGGTTTGGTCTTTATTATTTGATTTACTATAAATAAGGTTTCAACACTGAGACTTCTGTGTTTAAGTTAAACTGAAGCTCCTTATTGCAAGTGTATTGATTAGTTGCATTTGTCAGAACTGTGAAGTTAAGGATGTTGTTTTAAATTCTCAGTGGATGGACTTTGTGCTGTTGCTAGTACTGTTGGAAAAGAGCTGGCTCCACATGTAAAGAAACATGGAAGTAAACTGATTCCAGAAGCTATAAAGAAAGATAATAATTCAAAAGCGAATCTAGATGGAGCCCTGGTGGTGGCAGCAAGTGGAGTTCAAGGTACATGCTGATTTTTATTTGGCTTCCTTTCACTTTTCCAAGTAGTTAAACATGTTTAACTCACTGTCTCTTTAAATCAATTTTTTTGGTTAAACGTGCAGAAATCAAATAAATGGAATATTAACTTAATTTATACAACCATTCAGGTATGCATTATTTGGATTAGTGAAGAACTTTGATAACTGAACATGACTTAAGTACATAAAAAGAGTGTTTAATCCATCAAGGCTTTCTAAGCATCTCAATATACCCCTCTGCTCTTCCAGAAACACCACAACTTGTTTAAGACTATGGTCTAGTTGTATTGTTGCTAGATTGTTAATTTAGAGAAGCAGAATGTTTTGAGGACCTGGATTCGAAAGCAACTATGGTATATAGTGGAATTTAGAATTCATTTTTAAAAAAAATCTGAAATAGAGTAATGATCATGAAGCCATTGTCAACTGTCAAAAAAATCCATTTGGCTCACTCGTCCTTTAGGGAAAGAAACGGCTGTAAATTACTTGCATGGAGCTCGAGACCCACATGTCATCAACTGTCCTCTGGGTAATTAAGGTTGAGAATAAACACTGGCCTAGGCAGTAACACCCACTTCACACAAGTGGAATGTACTGTATTGAAGGAGACCATTCAGTCCACTGTGTTCACAGCAGCCAATAAGCATTCATTCAGATTAATCCATATTCCCATGCAAGTGAAAAGATTTCCCTTGAATTCCCACTCAGCCTGTTTTTTTTTAAGGGACATTGATTTGAAAACCTTAACCAAGAGGATAGAGCCTTCCTATTCATTATACTTAAATCCTTTAATGATATTAATCACTGATTAGGTCTCCATTCAGCTTCCTCTGTCCCTAAGAAAAGAGTTATGGATTAACTTGTGCTTTGTAGAATTCCAGCATTACTTCTCAGCTCTTATTCTGCATATAGTTAATAGAAGCAAGTTACCCAAGTATTTTCCTGTTTAGCCACTTCTGTGAATATACACTGAAAGTTCTTTCCATTCCTCTACACTTTTTAGTTTCCTACTATTTACTGTGTATTCCCATTGTTAGGCTTCACAACTGCATTTCATCATTCTTCACATTGAATTCCATTTGCCAGTTTTCAATCCACCTGACTAGTCCATTGATATCCTCCTGTGGTGTATACTTTTCTAAGTCGTTCCAAGCTGTTCTTTTGTATCCTCAATTTTCTGTTAGCCTCTAAAGGCAATCATTTGATGATACCACAAGGAACCAGAGTCTTAGTACTATGCCGTGCAGGTCCCATTTGGAAACAATAGGATTCATCAACAATTATTCTTTGCTTCTACTTCTGAAAACACTTTGATCCAGTTTGCTATTTTACCTTTGTTGCAACTAGATTGGTCACTTGAATAACCGTTCCTGATCTACAGCTTTGTTGTTCTCAGGATGAAAAGGTTAATTCACTTTCCCTGTTACTCTTGACTCCATAAAATTTGACTTCTGATTGTGTGGGATTTATACGATTTACTGCGAATGACTGGACAGAATTGAAAGACAGTGTTTCGTCATCTGCTTTTTTTCCCAAAGATATGCTGAAGTTTCTTATTGTTGGTACCCCAGAATTTTGTGTGCAAAATGAAGAGTAAATTATGCTCTACTTTGGTGATCAGAATTGAAGACAGAATTCCAGCTGAGGTCTCCTTGACGTTGAGCATGACAAATAAGGAGCAGTGCAACCATAATCAGAAGGTTTTCAATCTAGTGGATAACTGGGCCAGTAGGTGGCAATGCAATTCAGTTCAATACAATAGAGATGAATGTAATTTGTACTGAAGCAGAAACTGCGCCCAAAGGGAGAAGTGTGTTAATTGGAATAGTGTTACCACATTAAACAGCTCTTCAAAGAAGTTGTATTGATTATATCCTCCCATTTAGTCACCATAGAACCATGCAGTATAGAAGATAACTTTGGACCATCAAGTCCACATTGACAAAAAAAAACTCGTAATCTATTCCGGTCTCACTTTACAGCATTTGACCCAAACCTTGAATGTAATTACATTTCTCATCCATGTACATTTTTTTAAAGTGACAAGGTTCCCTGCCTCAAATACACTCCCAGGCATGCATTCCAGATTCCCATCATCTTCCAGGTGAAAACATTTTTTCCTCCCTCTCCCTCTAAAATCTCCTGCCTTTCAGTTTCCTATGCCCTGTTATTTGACCCTTTTAAGTGGAACCACTGCTTCCTGTTTGCCCTGTCCATGCCCCTTAATGTTATACACTTCAAACAGGTCCTCTCTCTGCCTTCTCTGCTTCAAAGAAAATAACCCAATCTTTTCCAGCCTCTCTCAGCTAAACTGTTCCATCCTGGTGAATCTGTTCTGCACCCCCTCCAGTGTGGTGATCAGAATTGCTGTGGCCTAACCAAAGTACTGTCCAGTTATGCACCTTAGTTCCATAACCTCTTACTCTCCTTGGCCAGCAAAATTCTTCCAATTTTAGACGTAAAAATTATTTGATCTATCTGTCACTGCTTTCCTGAGTGAAAGATTGCTACACTTGCATAAAGATGTGTTTCCTCATTGAACTATTATTACTTAGTATTAAAATGCATGATTAACAATTTGAGCTTTTGTTCCTCTAACCTCACTTTAACCTCTAAACTAACTTCAAGATGTTAAAGGAAGGTTTAGTAGTGAATGGTTTCTTGTTCTCTGAATCTCCTGCATTTCTAAAGTATTTGACAGGCTTCACTAACTCCTATGTTCTTATGAACCCATTTAAAATCCTTCAGCTTCCCTTCAAGTGTTAGTGGTATTTTTGCTCCATTCTGTCAGTGATCTTTGTCAGCCCAAAGGCCCTACTTGCACCTTCCTCTGATGTTGGTCTGTTTGTTATTTTCTTGTTTTCTTACTCAACCATTGATAGGTATTCACACTCTTGAATGATATTGATTGGAAATTGAGGACTGTCTCAACCTTGTGTGATCTCCTAGGCGAATACTCAATTCATGTAAGTTGAAGCTGGTTGTTTTTTTAATCCCTGCAGGATTTGCCACTGTTTGGAATGGTTTAGAGTGTGCAGCAAAGTGCATAGCCAAAAATGTTGCAGCCGAGACCGTCTACACAGTGAAACATAAGTAAGTACTTATCTAAAGCAGAATTAATTAGAAATTCAATTTACAAAACAGTACATTATTTTGTTCATAACTGTGCTTTGTACTTTGTTGCAGAAACACAAGTTACACTTCAAAAATGAATTAATTCGCTTTAATCATAATTCACTTGAAATTAATTACTTTAAATTAGCTTTCCCTTTTCTGACAATGCATCCTGATCAGCATTTTGTGAATCATTAAGGTGTGTTCATGTTGACTGATTCATTTCTCCAATATCCTATTGATTGTTAGTTCTCTTTCCTCTGAGCCTGTATTCTGTGGGGATTCAGTCTACCCACATTGAATTTGACAAATTATTAGATTACTAATAAAAAAAAAATCCAAGTTGACCATTAACTTAATTTATCTTGCCAATGGTGTAAACTGGTATTTAATGTATTTGAAATTTGGTACCAATGATGGGAAAAAAGGGATATCACTTCCTACAGTTTAGAGGAGGGTTAATAGGATGTCATCTTTTATTGACTTACTGCTTTAGCATTCTTACTTCAGATCTAATTGTCAACTGAAAAATCTCACCAGCACAGTGTGTAATTTATACTTCAAAATAATCCCAGAATTCATCCCTGTGCTGTGCTACCTAACCTCAGCCAGAAGAGCGTGGTGATGCCAATGTTGATATTCCTTGTCAAGTGAAGAGGCTTTTTCTCCTTGACACATCATAATATGCAATATTCCCTTATGTTCTCTGCAGCAAAGATAGAGAACCAAAGGCTATGTTGACGCCAAGGTTCAAGCTTAGAATGGGATGGGAAGGATCTACTTATCATGGTTCACATAAGAAATCATGGTATATTGGCCGCAAGTTGCCTCACTGGGACAAAGAATTTCTTGAGGATAACAAATGTTTGGAATTGTCTATCCCAGAGAATTGTGGAAGGTAGATGGAATCAAAAATTCATACAGCATGGAAACACACCCTTTACATCAGCGAAAGTATTTTAAGAGGAAGTAAACAAACTTTAAATATTAGTTGAGGGTTATAAGAAGCTGGCTCAATGGTTGTTGAGACCGAAGATCTTATGGAATGGAAGGTAGGATTAGAAGAATGAATGTCCTTCTCCCATTTGTTGTTTTTTGTTCTTGCAGCTCTCACTTAGAGGGTCCCAGCCACTAATCAAAGAACTGATCCTTAACTCTTCTATCTCACAACTGAGTTACTTCAGTTTGTCTGTATCTTTTAATACAGTCACATTTGCTTCTTGTGGTATTGTTAATTGACTTGTAATGTGCAGATATATTTAAATCTTTATCTGATCAAGTTCCAGAAACTGACTGGCATGTAGGAAAGAGAACCTTTTAAAATTTGAATAAAATTAATTCTGTGGAAAGGGTGCAGCATGTTAGCATGGCAATAATCTAGTATTTTCTTTCTGCTTTGCTTCTTGAAATCATCAAAATGCTCCTTTCTGATAAAGGTATGGGTCCGCTGCTGGGAAAGCTACAGACAATGCTGTGAACTCTGCCATCAATGTTGGTGTGACCGCTTTTAACATTGATCATTTGGGTATCAAGGCTGTGGCACGACGCACTGCGAAAGAAACTGGAAATGCTATTCTAGTTGACTACCGATTACAAGAAAAACCGGGGAAGCAAGACAAAAAGTGAACTGTTTCATCTTTGAGAAGATCTTAAAGAATTCAGTTGATTTGAATATTAAATGTTGACCTCTTCACTGAGAAAGTTGTGTAAATTGGTTATGTTTTGATTTTATTTAACTGACAAGCAGCAGTTTATCTTGAATGAAGAACCAATTGCACTTTATGTTCTGTAAACTAAATTGATTTTTGTGAATTTATTGTCTTTATTCTCAGATGTTGGGATGGACATTTAATGTACAAAGGGTGCAGCACTTTCACCCTTTAGCTCTGTTGATTAATGAGTTTTAAAAAAAAATGTAGTTGGCAGTAGAAAGGGTAATTAGGTGTTTCATCTTGTTTGCCTAATTTCTGTAGGTCTCACTTTCTTCTACACTACATTTAAATTAGTTAAGCCAGAATTCACATTCTTAACAGCACAATGGATAATTACACAAATAGTAAAACATGGGAATGCTTACTTCATTGGATATAAACTTGCATTGGAGTTCTTAAACTGTTGAAGTGTTAATTTTCAAATAGAAATTGAAGCTTTGGTTTTAACTCCCACATCCAATGTTTCCCTTGCGTGTGGATATGCATGAGCTTTTTTTTTGGATGTAAGCAGCTATTTTCCATAATTGACTGAGGTGATTTCAAATTTAGTTGGGTACTGGGCACCTGTCAGGTATGATATTTTAGGAGAAAGATATGATGTTTTTGTACAGTGAAGATTAGCATATTCATCCAAATTAGCTCAGTATAAAGGAAAGTAATTAATTAAATCTACATTTAATGCAAACTTAAAGAAACCATGTTGCATTTTTTTTTACAAAACCTGTGCTGCACTATTCTGTAACATTTTCTTAGCTTTGAGAATGTGATCATAATACCAATAATATCTAGGTAATGTATGATTCCAATTGAACTTGCCACTCAGGAGAGCATCCCAATGTTGAAAATTGCAGATAGGAGAACAGTACCTAATCTATGGGTTGTGTTTTTGTTTTGAAAAGTGAATACCTTCTGCACCAATACTAAAATTAAATAGCAGTAACTAAAACCACAACATTAAGACAAAAGGTATAGTAGTAGCCTTAGGATAGCCCAGTTGGCACTTGTGCAATTTTTGAAAGCTTCAAATACTAAATTTTGTGAGAACTTCCCAATTTAATTTCATAATTTCCAATTGTGAATATGTAATGAAGTTCAGTTGTTCAAATTTGTAATCTGTAAAGTGGTTCTGGAATGAAGCACACATAACATCTAAATTAACTTTATGCTGGGAATTGACATAGAAAGGATGTTTTTGCTTCCACCTTTTGGGATACTAATTAAACACAAAAAACTGCTTTTGTAGCATGAACTTTTATTTGAATCTTTTTTTACTTTAAATTCTCAACTTACTTTTCCTCAATTAAAGTGCCTTAATTTTAACCTGCCTTAAAGTATAGCTTACTAATTATTCTACTTCAATCATTGGGTTTGTAAATTGGGCAACTCCTTATTGTGAAATTGATAAATTTACTCTTTTTCCATAAAAAAGTTAAGGAAATTAGTATGAGTTCTCAATAGACTGATTAGTTACAATCTTTTAGCTCATTTCTTCATAACCAACCAACTAAACACTTTAAGGTTCCATAAGTGTCCCTATAATCCGTTATAGAAGAGCCCAGTACATTAGTACAACACATAAGGCTGATGCTCTTTGTAGCACTCTTCAGCCAGAACTATGCTGTAGATGATCCATCTTGGTCTTTGCAGTGGTCACTAGCATCATAGATGCTAGTCTTCAGCAACTGTTGATTTATTTGATATCAAGAAAGGGCTGAAAGCACTGGTTACTGCAAAGGCCATTCTGGCGATAGTAATGAAGGTGTCAAGTGCTATCAAGCAGCATTTGCTCAGCAATAACCTGTTCAGAGAAGCCCAGTTTGGTTTGTCAGGGCCATCTCCTCTGCCTCCCCAAAGTCTCCATCTGCAAGGCTTAAGTCAGGAGTACAATGGAACATTCTCCACTTGCCTGGATGGGTGCAGCACCAATAAAAGGAGCTTGACACCACCCTGTTTGGTACTACATCCACTCTCTCCACCACCAACACTTAGTAACAATGTATACTATCAATCAGAAACTATAGAAATTCATCACATTCATAACCACTTCCATCTTGAAGGCTAAGGTCAGCAGATATACAGCAATGCCATCACCTGTAAGTTCCCCACTGAACCAGTCACCATCCTGACTAAGAAATTTATTGATATTCCTTTGCTGCCACTAGTTCAAAGTGCTGGAATTCTCTCCCTAATGATACTATCTACACTACATGGACTACAGCGATTCAATAAACCAGCTCTTCTCCACCTCCAGGGCAATGCAGGACAGGCAACGTCCACATCTCATGAGTGAATTTAAAAAAACAGGGATCATAGAGATATACAGCAGGGAAACAGACTCTTCGGTCCAACTCATCCATGCCGACCAGTTAACCAAATCCAACCTAGTCTCACCTGCCAGCACCTGGCCCATATCCCTCCAAACCCTTCCTATTCATATACCCATCCAGATGCCTTTTAGATGTTGCAATTGTACTAGCCTCTGCCACCTCATTTCATACACGTACCACCTTCTGGGTGACAACATTACCCCTTAGATAACTTTATATCTTTCCCCTCTCACCCTAAACCTATGCTCTCTAGTTCTAGACTTCCCCCATCCCAGGGAAAAGACTTTGCCTATTTACCCTATTTATGCCCCTCGTGATTTTATAAACCTCTGTAAGATCACCCCCTCAGCCTCTGATGCTCCAGGGAAAACAGCCCCAGCCTGTTCAGCCTCTCCCTACATTACAAATCCTCCAACTCTGGCAACATTCTTGTAAATCTTTTCTGAATCCTTTCAAGTTTCACAACATCTTTCCGAAAGGAAGGAGACCAGAATCACATGCAATATTCCAACAGTGGCCTAACCAATGTCCTGTACAGCCGCAGCATGACCTCCCTGTACTCAATACTCTTACCAATAAAGGAAAGCTTACCAATAAAGAACATCATCTTCACTATCCTATCTACTTGCGACTCCACTTTCAAGGAGCTATGAACCTGCACTCCAAGGTCTCTTTGTTCAGCAACACTCCCAAGGACCTTACCATTAAGTGTATAAGTCCTGCTAAGATTTGCTTTCCCAAAATGCAGCACCTCACATTTATCAAAATTAAATTCCATCTCCACTTATCAGTCCATTGGCTCATCTGATCAAGATCCTGTTCTGAGGTAACCTTCTTTGCGGTCCACTATACCTCCAAATTTGGTGTCATCAGCAAAGTTACTAACCAAATCTCTTATACTCACTTCCAAATCATTTATATAAATGATGAGAAATAGTGGACCCAGCACCAATCCTTGTGGCACTCCACTGGTCCCAGGCCTTCAGCCTGAAAAACAACCTTCTGTCTTCTACCTTAGCCAGTTCTCTATCCAATTGCTCACCAGTCTGCCAAATGGAACCTTGTCAAATGCCTTACTGAAATCCATATAGATTACATCTGCCGCTCTGCCCTCCTCAATCCTCTTTGTTACTTCTTCAAAAAACTCAATCAAGTTTGTGAGGCATGATTTCCCATGCACAAAGACACATTAACTATCCCTAATCAGTCCTTGCCTTTCCAAATACGTGTACATCCTGTCCCTCAGGATTCTCTCCAACAACTTGCCCACCATTGATGTCAGGCTCACTATAGTTCCCTGGCTTGTTCTTACCACCTTTATTAAACATTGGCACCACGTTAGCCAACCTCCAGTCTTCTGGCACCTCACCTGTGACTATCGATGATACAAATATCTCAGGAAGAGGCCCAGCAATACTTCCCTCGATTCCCAAAGATTAGGTCCTTGGGATTTATCCACTTTTATGCTTTTCAAGACATCCAGCACTTCCTGCTCTGTAATGTGGACATTTTTCAAGATGTCACCATCTACTTCCCTATATTCTATATTTTCCATGTCTTTTTCCCACAGTAAATACTGATGCAATATACTCGTTTAGTATCTGCCCCATCTCCTGCGGCTCCACACAAAGGCCACCTGGCTGATCTTTGAGGAGCCCTATTCTCTCCCTAGTTACCTTTTTGTCCATAATGTATTTGTGAAAACAGATGAAGGGAATATTCAATAACATCTCAGATGTATGCAAAATGTTGGTTAGGTATTCTGCACTCTTGCTTCAAGTGGTACGGTATTGTTAAAATTTCTTCCCTTTTCATAGAACATTTTTTTTCCTCCTCCATATCCAAAAGGATAGGCACAAATGCTATCCTTGCCACTGGCATCTACATCCCATGAAAGAATAAGACTGTATTGGAAAGTTATTCATAATCTGTGTATGCTGAAGTTGTTTTAAATATACAAATGTGAAAAAAATCAAAACAACACATTCATGTCTTTATTTCACGGAGAAAAATAACCCACAATTGAGTAACACAAATTGGGAAAAAAAGTTCACTCATTAAATAAACAGAACTATACTCAAAATCTCAATAATCCAATCTATTCAAGATTGTAAATGCTGGTTTTCATTGCATTGAAGGAATATTTTTCCCACAAACTACTGGTTCAGTCCTGTGATACCAGGCTTCACGGCTGCTACACGTTCCAGTCTCAACTGTACCTATAAAGAGATAAAAGCTTAATTTGCTTTAGTTGTTGAACTGCACTACATTTACAAGATCACATTCATGTAACGATGCTCGGAGTAAGACTATTCCATGTGACATTAGTATTCTTCAGCTTTTCGGATAGAGAGCTAAGATCATCTGCTACAGTGGTAGCATCCCAACCTCTGGGCCAGAAGCTTCAGGTTCAAGTCTCTTGGTAAGCTGCAATACTTCATCGATACATGTGGACCAATGCAATGGAAGTTCTTGGCTCAATTCTCAAATGAGGATAGGAGAAAAGACAGACTACAAAGAGTATTGGAAAAATCTAATAGGTTGATAACCAAGACAAGTCATGGCAATTCTACAGGCATGGCTGTAGAACTATAATAAATAATGAAAAGTAATTTACACAAGACTTGAGATTTTGGGGAAGATTTGTAGCTTGGGTTATGGATCAGGTTGTAAATTTGTTCGCAGATGTTTTGTCACCATGCTTGGCAACATCATCAGTGAGCCTCTGGAGAAGCATTGGTGTTCCATCCCACTTGCTATTTATCTGTCTTGGTTTGTTGTGGTGGGTGATATCATTTCCGATTCTGTTTCTGAGAGGTTGGTAAATGGGGTAAATCTATGTGTTTATTAATGGAGTTCGGGGTTGAATGTCAGGCCTTACAGAGTATTTTGTATAAGACGGTTTGTATATATCCTGCTGGTTGTTGGTATGGAGTCTTTTAAATTCATCAGGAGCTGTTTCAGTGTGATGGTAGGTTTGTGGGCTACCATGATGCAGAGGGGCTGGAGTAATCTGGTTGTCATCTCTGAGATGTCTTTGATGTATGGCAGGGTGGCTAGAGTCTCTGGGTGTGTTATGTCTTCTTGTTTAGGTCTGTTGTGTGGGAATTGATGGACCTCACATTACCTGAAAGAAAGAAAAGCAAATAGAGAAGTGGCATTAGTTGACAGGCAGGTTTTGCTAACATGTTGACAGATGTTTGAAGCGTTTACATCTATTAGAGGGGAGATGGAGTCTTAAGCCTGTTCTAATGAACAGTTATACTGTGATTTAAAACATTAATTTTGTTTCTTTCTCCACAGATGTTGCCAGGCTTGCTGCTAAAATTCTCTAGCATTTAGAGTCAGAGGTCTACAGCATGGAAACAGGTCCTTTGGCCCAACTTACCCACGTCGCCAAGTTTGCACAATTGAACTAGTCCTATATGCCTGCATTTGGTCCATTTCCCTCCATACCTATTCATCCATTTGCCTATCTAAGTGTTTCTTAAATGATAAAATTCTACTTGCTTCCATCACTACCTCTTGCAGCCCGTTCCTGACAACCACCACTATTTGTTTGAAAGGAAGTGCCCCCCCTGCCCCCCCAAGACACTTTCATATCTCTCTCCTGTCAACTTAAAGGTATGCCCTCTAGTTTTAGACTTGCCAACCATGAGGAAAAACTGTTGGCTATCTACCTTATCTATGCCTCTCATGATTTTATAGACCTCTATATGGTTACCCCTCCAGGGAAAAAAGTCCAAGCCTATCCAACCTCTCCTCATAACTCAAACCTTGCAGTGCAGGTAGCATTCTAGTAAATCTTTTCTGTACTCTTTCTATAATAGGGCGACCAGAACTTGTTTTGGTTTAAGTGATAGATAAGGAAGAACTATAGCTTGTACAGTATCACCACAGTTTATAAACCAGAATACTCCGAGTCAAGTTCCCCTCTTGGGCTTGTTAGCAATGGAAGACCCCAGCCACTGGCACAGACAAGCCAGCATGCATTAATACTGGTCCCCAGCCTGGATAAATTGGAAGGACATCTAGCTCCAAAAACATCCACCAAATCTAAATAGGATGGTGGATGTTGAAGTGTGATCAACTAGCATCTTAATGACAAATATTACCTCCAAAAAAAGGACAAGTTAAAAAGACAGGTGTTAATTGAGAAGCAAAAATAAGCTAACACATTGGCAGACATTCCTGCTGCTCTTTACAATTATTGTTGGATCTTTTACATCTGTACGAGGGTAGATGGAGTCTTAATTAAATAGTTGGCACCTGGAACTCCCTTAGTACACACAGGAGTATCAGCCTAGATTTATGCACACAATTCCTCAAAGAAGAGCTTGAGTTCACAACCTTCTAGCTCTGGCAAGAATGCTAACAATTCAGTAATCATTAAGGCTGTAGTATAGAGCCACCACTCCACCCAACTGCAGAAAGGAAATGGATTCACAGAATGATACAATACTGACAGAGATAACTCATTCCATTCTGGCTGTACCAGATAGGAAGTTTGACGATTCAGAATGGAGTAGGAATAATTAACATATAGTATTGTTCTCATGAGGATTGAGGAGTAAACTAAGAAAAGGAATGGAATTTCTAAGAATTGTGCAGTTCTCCTTCCTGAAGCAGGTGTGAAACTTGAAAGGGTTCAGAAAAGATTTACAAGGACGTTGCCAAGGTTGGAGGTTTTGAACTATAGGGAGAGGTTGAACAGGTTGGGGCTGTTTTCCCTGGAGCGTTGGAGGCTGAGGAGTGACCTTATAGAGGTTTATAAATCATGAGGGGCATGGATAGGATAAATAGACAAAGTCTCTTCCCTGGAGTGGGGGAGTCTAGGTTTAGGGCAAGAGAGGGAAGATATAAAAGAGACCTAAGGGGCAACGTTTTCACACAGAGGGTGGTACGTGTATGGAATGAGCTGCCAGAGGAAGTGGTGGAGGCTAATACAATTGCAACATTTAAAAGGCATCTTTTAAGGAAGGGTTTGGAGGGATATGGGCTGGGTGCTGGCAGGTGGGACTAGATTGGGTTGGGATATCTGGTCGGCATGGACGAGTTGGATCGAAGGGTCTGTTTCCATGCTGTACATCTCTATGACTCTCTGATTCTAAATGGCAGCAGAAGTAAAGCTTTTGCTAGATGTAGTCCTGAGTAACTAAGTAATCAGGAGATATACTAAATATTGGGCAGTCAATGTTTAATGTCCAAACTGAGAAGAAAGATAAATTAGAATGACAGTTATTTTTTTACAAAAGTGAGCAAGATTGCTGAAGTTAAGTAACTGTAAAGGTGAACAAATGTATTCCCATTTATAAAAGTCTACTTCAAGTTTTAATAATATGAAGAAATAACAAGCTTACACCTACAGCTGTTTTGAAATATGTCAGTCTTGTGAAAAATTTATAAGCCACTTTGTTTTTCATCTGAGCAAACATCAAAAAAAAGTTAGTCAAGTTGAATTGCTAAGCTCTAAGACCCAATGGATATGGCCATCAATAAACAGTGATCAAAGCAATATGCTGTTTAAACACAGAATTCTATAATCCCTGTAGGACTTAATATGGAATTACAGAAGGTGATTGAATAGTGGGAATGTCACTGAACTAGTTATCCAGAGATGCAGGTGGTCTCCTGTGTTCAAATCCCAGCCATGGCAGATGGTTGAATTTGAATTAAAACAAATAATCTGGAGTTAAAAGTCTAATGATGTCCATGAAACCATTCTGGATGCTGTAAAAACTCATCTGATTTTCTAAGTGGCCTTTAGGGAAGGAAATTTGCTGTTCTTACCTGTTTTGGTCTAAATGCATCAGACCCTAAGCAATGTGGTTAACTCTTAACTGCCTCTGAAATGGCCGAGCAAGCCAGTTGGTTGTATAAAAAGAGATTAAAAAACAGGAAATGGGATAGACAATTGAACACTGAACAATAGCACCAGAAACAAAAACAGCAACAGCGTGACAATCGTACTCATGGAATTATATCCTAGAGACCTTGTCCTAGACACCATCACCAACAGGATAGACCCAGAGGTGGCATAGCCACATGTCATGAGGGTGTTGTCTTGTAATCATCAACATTGAGTCTGGATCCTATGAATTCTCATGGCATCAGTTCAAACATGGAAAAGGAAACATGCTAATTACCATGTGTCACCAGCACTTGGCTGATGAAGCAGTACTTATCCATGTTGAGCACCATTTGAAGGAAGCACAGTGGTGGTAAAGACACACATTTGTACTCTGGATTGGGGACTTCAATATCCATCACCAATACTGGCTCAGCACCACCAATACTGATTGAGCTGGTTGAATCCTAAAGCATATAGCTGCTTGATCAGGTCTACATCAGATAGTACAGAAACATCCTCAATACTGCCTGCTGCAGAGCTATACATCCATGACAGTATTAGTCAGAGAGGTTACTGTACAGAATTGAAATCCAATATTCACATTAAGGATACCTATCATCATGTTCTGTGGAACTACCACTGCAGAAAGGGACAGATTTTGAAAAGACCCAGACCCACAACTGAGCTTTAATGAGACAATATGGGCCTTTAGTAGAAGCAGAACTGTACTCCAACAAAATGTGCAACCTAAGGCCCAGCATATCCCCCATTTTCGCATTATTATCAAACAGGAGATGGTTCAACAAAGAGCGCAGGAGGGCATGTCAGGAACAAAACAAGACATATGCAAAGATGAGGCATCAACCTGGTGAAGCTACAAAACAGGACTACCTAAATGCCAATCAGCATAAGCACAAGTGATAGAACTAAATGATTCCAAACTGGACAGATCAGATCCAAGCTCTGCAGTTCTACCACATTCAGTTGTATAAAAACAGTTGTGTCAATTAAATAACTCACTGGAGGAGAATGCTCCAGAAATATCTCCATCCTTGATGATGGGGGGGGGGGGGGGGGGATCAGCACATAAACGGTATACAGCGGTTGGACCAATCTTTAACCAGAACTGTCAGTACATGATCCATCTCAGCCTTTTTCAGACATCCCACAATCACTTCCATGTAGAAGGACAAGGGCAGCAGGTGGAAAGGAGCACCACCACCTTGGTGTTCGGTCAAAATAATAGACTTGTTCCAAATCTTGTTGTGAACCCCCGCTCCCCTCCCCCTCCAAAAGCTATTCTAGTACAGCTGCAACACTCTCATCTACATGGCAAAATCGCCTAAGTATGACCAGTATGTGAAAAAAAAGGACAATTCTAGTCCAGCCAGATACAGCTTGGTTAATTTACTCTCGATAATCAGTAAAATATGATGGATGTCATTAACAGTTTTACCAAGCAGCAGTTGCTCAGCAACAACTTCCTCAGTGATACCCATCCCAGGGCTTCTTACATAAAACATAGAACAATACAGCACAGAACAGGACCTTCGGCCCACGATGTTATGCCGAACATTTGTCCTAGCTTAAGCACCTATCCATGTACCTATCCAATTGCCGCTTAAAGGTCACCAAAGATTCTGACTCTACCACTCCCACAGGCAGTGCATTCCATGCCCCCACCACTCTCTGGGTAAAGAACCCACCCCTGACATCTCCCCTATACCTTCCACTCTTCACCTTAAATTTATGTCCCCTTGTAACACTCTGTTGTACCTGGGGAAAAAGTTTCTGACTGTCTACTCTATCTATTCCTCTGATCATCTTATAAACCTCTATCAAGCCAACCCTCATCCTTCGCCGTTCCAATGAGAAAAGGCCTACCACTCTCAACCTATCCTCGTACGACCTATTCTCCATTCCAGGCAACATCCTGGTAAATCTTCTCTGCACCCTCTCCAAAGCTTCCACATCTTTTCTAAAGTGAGGCGACCAGAAGTGCACACAGTACTCCAAATGTGGCCTAACCAAAGTCCTGTACAGTTGCAACATCACTTCACGACTCTTGAATTCAATCCCTCTGCTAATGAACGCTAATACACCATAGGCCTTCTTACAAGCTCTATCCACCTGAGTGGCAACTTTCAAAGATCTATGAACATAGACCCCAAGATCCCTCTGTTCCTCCACCTCAGTAAGAACCCTACCGTAAACCCTGTATTCCGCATTCTTATTTGTCTTTCCAAAATGGACAACCTCACACTTGGCAGGGTTGAACTCCATCTGCCACTCCTCAGCCCAGCTCTGCATCATATCTAAGTCCTTTTGCAGCCCTCCTCACTATCCACAACTCCACCAATCTTCGTATCATCTGCAAATTTACTGACCCACCCTTCGACTCCCTCATCCAAGTCATTAATAAAAATTACAAACAGCAGAGGACCCAGAACTGATCCCTGTGGAACTCCACTTGTAACTGGGCTCCAGGCTAAATATTTACCATCTACCACCACTCTCTGACTTCGACCGGTTAGCCAGTTTTCTATCCAATTGGCCAAATGTCCCTCAATCCCATGCCTCCTGACTTTCCGCATAAGCCTACCATGGGGAACCTTATGAAATGCCTTATTAAAATCCATGTATACTACATCCACTGCTCTACCCTCATCCACATGCTTGGTCACCTCCTCAAAGAATTCAATAAGACTTGTAAGACAAGACCTACCCTTCACAAATCCGTGCTGGCTGTCCCTAATCAAGCAGTGTCTTTACAGATATTCATAAATCCTATCCCTCAGTACCCTTTCCATTACTTTGCCTACCACCGAAGTAAGACTAACTGGCCTGTAATTCCCGGGGTTATCCCTATTCCCTTTTTTGAACAGGGGCACAACATTCGCCACTCTCCAGTCCCCTGGTACCACCCCTGTTGACAGTGAAGATGAAAAGATCATTGCCAACGGTACTGCAATTTCCTCTCTTGCTTCCCACATAATCCTAGGATATATCCCGTCAGGCCCGGGGGACTTGTCTATCCTCAAGTTGTTCAAAATGTCCAACACATCTTCCTTCCTAACAAGTATCTCCTCTAGCTTACCAGTTCGTTTCACACTCTCCTCTTCAACAATACGGTCCCTCTCGTTCGTAAATACTGAAGAAAAGTACTCATTCAAGACCTCTCCTATCTCTTCCGACTCAATACACAGTCTCCCTCTACTGTCCTTAATCGGACCTACCCTCGTTCTCGTCATTCTCATGTTTCTCACATACGCATAGAATGCCTTTGGGTTATCCTTGATCCTATCCGCCAAAGATTTTTCATGCCCTCTCTTAGCTCTCCTAATCCCTTTCTTCAGGTCCCTTCTGGCTATCCTGTATCCCTCCACTGCTCTGTCTGAACCCTGTTTCCTCAACCTTATGTAAGCGTTCTTCTTCCTCTTTACAAGACATTCAACCTCCCTCGTCAACCAAGGTTCCCTCACACGACCATTTCTTTCCTGTCTGACAGGTACATACATATCAAGGACAAGTCGTATCTGTTCCTTGAAAAAGTTCCACATTTCCATGACATCCTTCCCCGATAGCCTATGCTCCCAACTTATGCTCCTCAGATCCTGTCTTACAGCATCGTAATTACCTTCCCCCAATTGTAAAACCTACCCTGTTGCACGCACCTATCTCTCTCCATAACCAAGGTGAAAGTCACAGAATTGTGGTCACCATCACCAAAATGTTCACCCACTAACAAGCCCATCACTTGTCCCGGTTCATTACTGAGTACCAAATCCAATATGGCCTCCCCTCTGGTCGGACAATCTACATACGGAGTTAAAAAAGCTTCCTGTACACACTGCACAAACACCGCCCCATCCAATCTACTTGACCTAAAGAGCTTCCAATCAATATTTGGGAAGTTGAAATCGCCCATGACTACTACCCTGTGGCTTCTGCACCTTTCCGAAATCTGTTTCCCAATCTGTTTCTCCACATCTCTGCTGCTATTGGGGGGCCTATAGTAAACACCCAACGAGGTGACTGCACCTTTCCTATTTCTGACTTCAGCCCATACTACCTCCAAAGGCAGATCCCCCTCAAACTGCCTTTCTGCAGCCGTTATACCATTTCTAATTAGCAACGCCACCCCCCCTCCTTTTTTACCACCCTCCCTAATCTTACTGAAACATCTGTAACCAGGAACCTCCAACAACCATTCCTGTCCCTCTTCTATCCACGTTTCCATGATGGCCACAACATCGTAGTCCCACGTACCAATCCATGCCTTAAGTTCACCCACCTTATTTCTGATACTCCTTGCGTTGAAGTATACGTACTTGAACCCATCTCTGTGTCCGCAAGTATTCCCTGTCAGTGCTACCTTCTTCACAGCTTCCCTACATTCTTGGACATCCTGACAAACAGCTAGCCTTATGTTGAACCTTACCGTAGTTTTGGTTCAAACATGGACAAAACAGTTGAACTCTAGACGATGGGAGAGAGCAAGTACTGCACCACACATTACGGCCACAATTGATTAAATGTGGCATCAAGGAAGCCTAGCAAAACTAGAACTTCGAGGAATTGGTGGGAAAACTCTCCACTGATTGGCACATAGGAAGGTGGTTGTGGTTGTCAGGATTCACCCATCTCAGCTCCAGGATATCTCTGCAGGAGTTCTTCAGTGTCCCAGGTCCAAACATCTTCAGTTGCTTCATCAGCAACCTTCCCTCTATCATAAGGTCAGAAATGGGGATATTCACTGATGAATCAACAATGATCAGCACCATTCATAACTCCTCATAGACTGAAGCAGTCCATGTTCTAAAGCGTCAAGGTCTGGTTGATATTCAGGCTTGCGCAGACACAAGTGGAAAGTAACATTCACACCACACAAGTTCCAGGCAATAATGATCTTCAACTGTGAGACAATCATAACAGTTACTCCTTGGCATTCAATGGCAGTTTCATCACCAACTCCCCCACTACTAACAGCCTGAAGGTTACCACTGACCAGGAATTGAACTGGATCTGCCATATAAATACTACAGAGCAGGTCAGAGGCTGTAATCCCATGGCGAGTAATTCATTTGCTGACTTTGAAAACCTTGTCTCCATCAATGACACACAGTATATTTCTGTACATACCATCTACAAGATGCACAGCACAAATTCACAAAGATACCATACACTGCTTTTTCCAAACCTAAAACCACTACCATCTAGAGGGCAGCAGATACATGGGAACACCAACACCTTAAAGATCACCTGCAAGCAATTCACCATCTCTACTTGGAAATATCACCATTCCTTCAGTGACACTGGGTTAAAATTATAGAATTCCTTCCCGTACAGCATTGTGGGCATACCAACACTAAATGGACTGCAATGGTTCAAGAAGGCAGCTTACTACCATTCTCTCAAGGTGAAATGGGGAATGGGCAACAAATGTTGGTCCAGTCAAAGTCCTTACCCTACTGAATAAAATGCATACGAGAAAGTTAATTATCAAGTAAAGAAGTATAAATTACTAAATTAGAAAATCATAAAATAGCAAATACCCTGTCTCAAGCATGTTCAAATTTGATAAATGCTTTTAGATATAAAAAAATCATGTGGAATAAGATAGAAAATGAGGGAAGAGTTGTCGTATTAAGTACAGATAGTATCACAGTGCAAATATTTAAATAGAGAAATGGTCCGTCTGAGATCAGTTTAGATTCAGCTGAGGAATAGCAAGGGTTAGGTCAGTCTCACTAGTTGTTGAACAACAAAGTCAGAAATATGGAAGTTTGTTCACAGTACTAGTTCTGTCAGCAATGTGGGCATTTAAAAATAAATTCCTGAAGTGTTTGAAATTGTGTGTTGAAGTTGGATAGGAATAGCTGATTTCGAAGCTCCTTGGATGCTGCCTGAACTGCTGTGCTCTTCCAGCACCACTAATCCAGAATCTGGTTTCCAGCATCTGCAGTCATTGTTTTTAACCTAGGAATAGCTGAGGCTAGATTCATAACTTATTTTATAAATACCTCCAAAATGTCAGTTGTCAGAAATAGCAGCATTATGCCCAATAGTTTGACAAGGCAAATTGTTGAAGTAATGTATGAACAAAAAAGGTCTGCAGCTGATCAGGATCACTTGTGGCTAACATTTAGTTCCCCAAATAGGAAGGCTGCCCAAACAAAACTATTTGCAGTTTCAGATTACCTGATTGAAATTCTGGCAGAGATTTTTAAGTACTGCATTGTGTTCCACCATTTTTTTCTGATATATGGCCAACTCAGAAGATTGTTCAGTAAGTTTTTCTGCAATATAAATAACATAATATCATTATAGTTTCTTTAAAGCTATAATACTTACTATATTCCATTGTATTACACAAGGGGAAGCTAAACCAAGTGTAATCTTCTGGAGGAGAGGTATTAGAGCACCCCATCTGAGAAGATGGTCTAATTACAGAACAACTTTACATCAGCAGTTTCACTGTAAGTGCAAAGACAGGAATCTGAAATTTTAAAATTTGGTATAAAATCTTTAATATTGCTCATCAATCTCCTTAGCTGTTGAAATGGAAGATAACGCGGCACGGTGGCACAGTGGTTAGCGCTGCTGCCTCAAGCACCAGAGACCTGGGTTCAATTCCCGCCTCAGGCAACAGTCTGCGTGGAGTTTGCACATTTCCCCGTGTCTGCGTGGGTTTTCTCTGGGTGCTCCGGTTTCCTCCCACAGTCACAAAGATGTGCAGGTCAGGTAAACTGGCCATGCTAAATTGCCCGTAGTGTTAGGTGAATGGGTAAATGTAGGGGAATGGGTCTGGGTGGGTTGCTCTTCGGAGGATCAGTGTGGACTTGTTGGGCCGAAGGGCCTGTTTCCACGCTGTAAGTAATCTAATCTAAACCCGTGATGGTACTGGTTGGTAGAGCAGGCTCGAAGATTGTTTACCTGTATAGCTTATATTTCATACATTCTGATAAATGTGATACCGCACCTGGGAAAAGTGTGTGTGTATACCTTGATCTCGTCTGATGAAGAATGTTCTAGCTATGGATAGCGTGCAACAAAGCTTTATCTGACTGTTTTCTGAGATGGAAGGACAGGGGTACAAAGAAAACTGGACTGGTTAGAACAATATAACTTAAATATGTGGTTATATGAATGGTTAGGCCATCGCTAGAAGTGATGCAGTGTCACATGATGGAGCATCCATCTTAGTTCTTTAAAATGCAGTGAAAAGTTCATGTAGCTGCAGTAAGAAGATGACCCCATTAAAGTATAAAAGCAAATTACTGCGAAAGCTGGAATCTGAAGCCAAAAGAGAAAATACTGGAAAATCTCAGCAGGTCTGGCAGCATCTGTAAGGAGAGAAAAGAGCTGACGTTTCGAGTTTAACTGACCCTTTGTCAAAGCTTTGACAAAGGGTCAGTTAGCCTCGAAATGTCAGCTCTTTTCTTTCCTTACAGATGCTGCCAGACCTGCTGAGATTTTCCAGCATTTTCTCTTTTGACTCCATTAAAGATTTGTCTTCAACTTCTATGGCTGCCTCCAAATGCCTCATACTAGTCTAGAAAAAGATAGCATAACAAGCAACAAAAAAATCCATACACTTCATAAGCATCTCAAAGCAACATCTACAAAGAAAGGCATAGCCTCAGGGTCGACGTTTTAGAACTGAGATGAAGAGGAATTTCTCCAGCCAGAGGACCGTGAATCTTGTCACTACAGAAGGCTGTGGAGGCCAAGTCATTGAGTGCATTTAAGACAGAGATTGATTTTTGATTGGTTAGTGATCAAGGGTTATGGGAAGAGGCAAGAGAATAGGGTTGAGAATCATTACAGCCATGATCAAGTGGCAGAGCAGACTTGAAAGATTGAATGGTCTAATTTTGCGCCTAAAATCTTATGGTCTTATAGTCCAATACTCACTGGAGTTTAAAAGAATGGGGCAGTGAAGGGAAAAAGTCTCAGAGAAACCTATAAAATTCTATCAGAACTAGAATAAGGGAAACACAGGAAGGATGTTTCCAATGAACCGGAGTCACAGTCTAAGGATAATGGACTGAGATGAGGAGAAATTTCTGCCCCAAAGAGTAATGAGTCTATGGAAATGTTTGCCACTAGAAGCTATTTTTCTTAGGGTTAAAGGGATTAAAGGGTATGTGGAAAAGATAATCAGCCATGAATATACTGAATTGAAGAATTGCCTCAAAGGCTTACTTCTGTTCCTCATTTCTTTGTTTAAGTAGGGAGATTAAACTGCAATTTTCAGATGAAGTTAAGGCGGCAGGAGATAACTAGGTCAGGAGATATGGGAATAATTCATTTTAATGTCTTACACCACGTCCTCATTTTTATATAATACGCCAGTGTTATGTTAATTACAAACATGAAAGAGAGAGCGAGAGATCCTTGTAATAATTATGTCTCATGTAAAGATTTTATGAGACTGTCAACTCAGGATGAAAAGTTTTACTTTACATGTTTGCTACTTACTGTATATCCACACAGGTGCTAGGTAAGACTTATTTATCAGAAGAACAGCTTAGTGAAGGTGTATATTATACTAAAGAAATTTAGTACATAGAACAATATAATGACCGCACAAAACAGTCAGCTAATATTTTGGGCAGTAAATGCAGGATGGAATTCATTATTTGTCAAGTACCTGTAATATAATTCCCAGCAGGGCGTACATCACATCACAAAAGGCACACATTCAATACTGCAGATTCTATCATTTAATTGAATTCTTGGAATTCAATAAAGGAGCAACAATGTTCCATTAAATTGCTCTTTTAAATGGAGGTCTCAATATTTGCTGCATTGAAATTCCACCAATGGTTCATGAGCAGAACAAAGTCTAACTGCAGGAGGAAGGTTTGAGACCGTAGAAGAGTACTGAATAGGGTATTCAGTATGAGGTAATTTTAATGAGCAAAAAGAACAATTGTTCATCTTCAGAAGGATCAGCTGAAGACTAATGAAAATTACATATTACAATGTTACCTCTCAAAAATAGGCATTACTTAAGGGAACTCACTCAAAAAAATACTAAGTTGCTTTGTAAACGTTGATTTCCTTTTGAACTCTGATGACATTCATATTCAAGAGAGGCACAACAGTTTGGACTTTAAAAAAAAATTTACTCATGGGACCTGGAAGGTTGTGGTGAGTTACTTTCTTGAACCTTGGCAGTCCATGTGTTGTAGGTAGACCCACATTGCTGTTAAGAGAGGGAATTTTAGGATTTTGATAAATGACAATGAAGGAACAGTAATATATTTCAAAGTCAGGGTAGTGAATAGCTTGGAAGGAAATTTGCAGGTGCTGTTATTCTCATACATCTGCTGCTCTTGTCTTTCTAGATAAAAGTGGCTGTGGGTTTGGAAGGTGTGTATCTTGTAGGTAGTACGCACAGCTGCGCCTGATCATTTATAGTGGAAGGGGTAGATATTTGTGGGTGTGATGACAAACAAGTGGACAGATTTCTCTTTGATAGTGGCAAGCTTCTTCAGTATTGTCAGAGTTGCACTCATCCATCATACTCCTGACTTATGCCTTGTAGATGATGGACAGGCATTAGGGAGTCAGGAGGGATGTTACTTGCTGCAGTATTCCCAGTCTCTGACCTGCGCTTGTAGCCATTGTGTTTATATGGTGAATCCAGTTCTGTTTTTGGTCAATGGTAACCCCCAGGATGTTGATAATGGGGGGATTCAATAATAATAACATTACTGAATATCAAGGGACAATGGTTAGATCATCTCTTAATAGAGATGAACATTGACTGTCATTTGTGTAGGGCAAATGATATTGTTCAAATCTTTCTGCATTTGGACATGGATTGCTGCCTGACCTGCTGTGCTTTTCTAGCACCACACTCTCGACTCTGATCTCCAGCATCTGTAGTCCTCACTTTCGCTCAGTTTCTGAGGAGTCATGAATGATGAACAATCATTGGTGAACATTCCCCCCTCTTTGACCTTTTGATGGAGGGAAAGTCATTGACGAAGCAGCCAAAGACGGGTTGACCTAGGACACTACCATGAAGAACTCCTATAGAGATGTGCTGGAACAGAGATGACTGACCTCCAACAACCACAACTATCTTCCTATGTGTCAGATATATGACGACAACCAGTAGAGTGGGTTCACCCCGATTCCCATTTATTCCAGTTTTGCGAGAGTTTCTTGATGCCACACTTGGTAAAATGGGACCTTGATATCAAGGCCTTTCACTCTCACTTCGCCTCTAGAATTCAGCTCTTTTATCCATATTTGAACCAAGGTTGCAATGAGGTCAGGAACCAAGATGCTCTGGCTGGCAGAAGCCAAACTGGGCATCACTAATTGATAAATGAGAGGAAACTGATGAAGCAATAATTGGCTGGACTAGATCATTCTGCTTTGTGTACATGAAATATACCTGGGCAATTTTTTCACTGTTGGGTAAACGTCAGGATTGTCGCTGTACAGGAACAGCTTGACTAGCGGAGTGACAGTTTCTGGAGCTTAAGTTGTGAGTACTATTTCTGCTTCTTTCATAAAATGGACTGAAGACTTCCACATCGGCACAGATTTTCCTGCACATCCAAACACCTCATCGACTGTATTCATTGCTCTTGATGTGGTCTCCTCTATATTGGGGAGACAGGACGCCAACTCGCAGAATGTTTCAGGGAACATCTCTGGGACACACTCACCAAACAACCCCAACACCCTGTGGCTGACCACTTCAATTCTCCCTTCCATTCTGCCAAGGATATGCAAGTCCTGGGCTTCCTCCACTATCAAATCCTAGCCACCTGACGCCTGGAAGAAGAAGTCCTCATTTTCCACCTTGGGGACCCTCCAACCACATGACATCAACGTCAATTTCACCAGTTTCCTCATCTCTCCTCACCCCACATTATCCCAGATCCAACCCTCCAACTCAGCACCACCCTCTTGACCTGTCCATCTTCCTTCCCATCTATCCGCTCCACCTTCCCCTCTGACCTACCACCATCACCCCCCCCACCTACCTATTGCCTTCCCAGCTACCTTGCTCCCCAGGACCACCCTCACCTTCCTATTTATCTCTCAGCCCCTTCCCCCCCCCCCCCCCAACATTCCTGATGAAAGGCTTATGCCTGAAACGTTGATTCTCCTGCTCCTCGGATGCTGTCTAATCTTCCAGTCCCACACATTTCAACTCCTATTCCCTGTTGTAGCCTCAATTCTCCAATTATAAACATAGCAACGTGGAAAAAATGACTGAAATTTAAGGTGAGAACAGGAAAGCGAAAGATATCTTTTGTATAAATTTGTATCGTCACATGAAAATAAACTATTTTTTCCTGTACAAATCACTCCTATCTGCCTCTGCCTCAGATAATGAAAAGAAAACGCTGGATTAGTTGAATTCAGACAACAGGACAGTGACATTTACAAGTGATGGTAATGACTTGAATCACATCAATTGGTCATGTTATGGACCAGGCCAGAACAGAATACAGAATAACTTGGCACAAAAGGTAAAATCAAACACAGGGTCTTACAGGAGACAAGTCAGAGAGAGATCAGCAGGGACCTGCATTTTTGGGTCCAGTAAAGTTTCTACTACTAAAAACCAAACCAAACCACAGAGGAGCTGAGCTGGGAGAACTGGCCACCCCCCTTCCATTGGGCAAGTATTTTTAACTTGAAAGTCTTCTGCCTGAGGCAGTATCTGTTAGCTATTATCAAATTGGCCCTGAAACCCTTCAACCTCAGACTTTTTGGAGTCTGTGTTTTTTAAGACTTCTCTGGAAAAAAAAAGCCAAGGACAGCATTACCTTGTTAAAGGGGCAGCATCGTCACAATCAACACTCATACAGCACATAGTTCTCAGAACACCCCAACACAAAAGGACATTATAGTCAATGTTATCTCTGAGTTGCACAGTTCACCTGGGAAGCCCCATGCACACAGATTGGCATGCTGATGCATAGCTCTGGACATAGCAGAAAAGCAATACATGGAACATTGGTCATGCCTGTCTTATGGGGATAGGTTGAACAGGTTGGGCTGGTTTTCACTAGAGTTTAGAGAACGAAGGGTGACTTGATTAAAATGTGTAAGATCCTGAATGGTCTTGATAAGGTGCATACAGAAAAAAAACGTTTCCTCTTGTGGCTAAGTGCAGAATTAAATTTTAAAACAATGTTTGAAATATTAAAACGTCCACCCTTCCCATCAGTAAGCAGGTGAATTTGAGAGTTATTCGACTTTGGAACTCCTTCTCAGGATGTGATGGAGGTTGGGTAATCGAATATTTTTAAGAAAGATGAACAGATTATTGTTTGGCAAGGTAACTAATAGTTATCAGGTAAATGGAAATGTGGAATTCAGAACACAAACAGATCAGCCACGGCACAGGGGTGGCACAGTGGCTCAGTGGTTAGCACTGCTGCCTCACAGCGCCAGGGACCCAGGCTCAATTCCAGCTTTGGGTGACTGTGTGGATTTTGCACATTCTCTCTGTGTCTGTGCGAGTTTCCTCTGGGTGCTCTGGTTTCCTGCAACAGTCCAAAGATGTGCCGGTCAGGTGAATTGGCCATTCTAAATTGCCCATAGTGTTAGGTGCATTAAAGGAAAATGGGTCTGGGTGGGTTACTCTTCGGAGGGTCAGTGTGGACTTGTTGGGCCGAAGGGCCTGTTTCCACACTGTAAGGAATCTAATCATGATTTTATTGAACGGCAGTGCAAGCTAAAGGAGCTTAATCATCTCCTTCAGTTTCTTTCTCATTCATTTGTTTTAAATGGGGACATATTATAACACAGCCAAAGTCTCATGCAAAGCCAAATCAAAGGGTAAACTACTTTAAAGGTTACTAAGAAAACTGTTTTTTGTATCAAACTCAGCAAATGCAACAAAAGTTATTAGAATGCTATCATGATAATGTAAATATGGACTAGTGATTTCAAAATTATGTTGTTCAGTTTAATACCTGGGACTGAATATGGACAGATATAATCATAAGTGTCCAAAACATACATTTAAAATAGCCACAGCAGTCATTGGTCCATCAGCAGCCAAGTCAACATGGACAGTTAAACTCAAATTAGCATTTCATCCAATGACAATGAAGTCAGTCACCAAACCCACTGGGGAGAAATTAAAACCCCATCATGTTTTTATTTTCACAACTACAGATCAGATCTAAGTTCTCAGTACTGCCACAACCTGTCATCAGTGGTGGACAACTAAACAATGAACTGGAAGAAGCAGCTCATTAATTTCCCCATCCATGATGAGGAGAGAGCCCAGCACATCAGAGCAAGAGATCAGACTTAAGCATTTGCAGCAATCTTCAGTCTGATGTGCTAAGTGGATGATCCATTATGTCCTCCTCCAGAAATCCCCAGAATCAGAGATGATTTTGCCTTCACATGTCCACGCTGATTTTGCCTAATCCATTATTTTCCATGTCTTCAGTCATTACACCCTTTGTATAGATTCTTGCATTTTTGCCACTGAAGAACAGCTAATTGGTTTGTAGTTCCTCACTTTCTCAAACAATATGGTTGCAAATGTTACCCTCCAATCTGCAGAAACTATTGCAGAATCTATAGATTCTTACCAACCTGGTTATGTTTTTGGGGGTAGTTACTTGGGTCAATGGGTGAAGGTAACCTAGTCAATGTTGTATGTATTTAAATCAACCTGTTCAAAATGTTAGGACACACTTTTGGGACAGGTGGTACCCGAGCCCAAACACAAGTACTCTCCTGGACAACTCTCTGTATGCTCGGTGGCATACAACAGGCTAATTTATAAGAGAGACTCTTGTGTGATTTGAGGAGAATATCAGGTTTGATTAGGGAATTGGTTGCATTTTGGAAAGCAAAAATTTGGAAAGTTGATTGGTGACAAGTTACAAATAGAACCTGGACAGAGTCAGTGTTAGGACCACTAATTCCTAATTGAAATAATCTGCATAAAAAAGTGTTGAGGAAATTATCTGGAAGGTCAAGGACATAACAAAAAGTTGTTGAGAGTTTATTTTGGGTGAGTAAACAGACTAAAACTGACACCTAAATATGATGAGGGAAACAAGCCTACATCTGGTGGACTATATTTAATATGGGTGAATCTTCTAGGCCCAATACAACCTGTATAAGGTTATGAAGTAAAGTTTAAAGGGACAGACTCGTCTATCATTGTACACAAGTTGTGAAAAGATTTGTGATCAATGATGCAGGGTTATTACACATGTTGACTGAATATTTGAATGTATTGCTGAGGTAAATACAACATGACAAAAATCATGCTTGATTAGGTCTCATTTGGATTTTCTTGTCCAGTTTAGGTCCCTCACAGTGAACAATTTATAGGAAAGTAAAATGTTGACATGTTGGAACCCTATAAGCAAAAGTTAAAAAACAATCAGTCAATGTCTGTAAATAAACAAAAGTCAGTCGATATTATTCTTAAACCCTTCTTGAGAATAGGAAATATTACAGATAAACTATCTAAAAGAGAAACGTAACATTATATAACTGTGATCCTTATTATGCATTCTTACCGATATTGACTTTCATCCTGTTGTACTCTTTCGCAGAATCGGACAATAGCTCCCGGTCCATGGTAGCTCCTAAGAGATTGCGCGGGACCGTACACTTCACCCAGATGGGAGGAGGCAAGGGACTTCCGGGTGCGAGTCACATGACGGTGCGTTTCCACGGTGACCACTGTAACAAGCGGGGCCATGAGCGAGGATGGAGGAAGCGCGCGGAGACTCCTTGGATCTCGAGCAGCTGAGCAACGAGTTGGAGCAGGAGAGGCAAATGCGGTATGAGGGCAATGGGACTTTCTCCTGGGATCATGCGGCTTCTCAGCTTTGAACCATATCTGATACCACTCCCGCTCTTCTATTCCGTTCAACTTTTGTTTCAACCTCGGATATCATGAGTTAAGAAACAGTTCCCAGTGTATTCTTCCCCGTCAGGATCCATGGTGACAAGCCGGGTGCGCTATCTAGTGGCAATCAATTCTGGCATGAATTTTTTTAAATATATAGATATTTTTATTAGAGATTTAACATTTTTACAAGTTTACAAAAATAAACAAAACTCTCAAATACAAACATTGATATACAATTAAATCAAATATACAATAGCCAAAATTTAACAAAAGATAAAATACCGAAAAAGGAAAAAAAACAAAACTCAACTATCTACTAATCAAACCTACAACTAACCAGAGTGTATATTTAACTCTCATACATGCTCGGAATGTGTTAACATCAAATGTAATAAAACCCTTATTCGTGCGGGATACCTCTCCTAAGGGGCCCCGGACCAGCCAGGTTTGTAATCTCAATTAAATAAAAGCCCTTGTTAGGATAGCCGAAATATCTGTATTTATGTAATTCAAGAAGGGCTGCTATATTTTATAAAATAATTCGGTCTTTCGGTGCACCATATTTGTAAGGAAGTCAATTGGAATACATTCCATAATTAGTCTGTGCCAATTTGAAAGTCCAGGGGGGCCCTCAGCCACCCAGTTCACCAAAATATTTTTTCTTGCACAGAAAGAGAGAATAGAAAATAGTCTCTTTTGCTGCATTATATTCCAAGCCTTAATTGTGTTTAGTATTATAGTATTATGATCTGTAATGATTTTCCTCTTGTCTGAAAATAAAAGGTTAATAAGTGGGTATTTTACTTGAGAGGCCTCGATGTCCAACCAGATTGATTGTGGATCAGACAAGACCCAATCAGCTATGTAACTTAATAGGGAACTTAACTGATATTTCCTAAAATCTGGGAAATCCAATCCTCCCCTTGCCTGTGGAAGCTGTAGCTTCTTCAGCTTAATGAGGGGCCGTCTATGATTCCAGATAAAGGAACCCAGCCAGCCATATAATTTACGGAGAGCCAGCCTCGGCAGCATCACCGGAAGCATTCTCATAAGATATAGGAGACGGGGCAGGACATTCATTTTAATTAGTGCTATTCTACCCAACCAGGAAATTGGAAGGTTGGGTAGAATAGCTGGAGGTCCTGCCTTATCCTTTCCAGTAAATGCCTTATCCTTTCCAGTAAATGCACAAAATTAGCCTTATACAACTGACCAAATACTGGAGTAATAAAAATGCCTAAATATAAGAAGGCCTCCAGGGACCAACGAAAAGGAAAAAGGGATCCGTCCGCTAAGCGGGGTATCATAGCAAGGCCACCCATTGGCATAGCCTCCGATTTTGAAAAATTAATTTTATAGCCTGAGAATGCGCTAAATGTATTAATAACTTGGATTAGGCGAGGTACGGACATCAGAGGATTGCTGAGGAATAGAAGAACATCATCTGCATAAAGGGTAATTTTATGTTTATCTGTACCAATCCTCGGGGCCGTTATATTAGGATCAGCTCATATAACTTCTGCTATTGGTTCAATTATTAGCGTAAATAACAATGGCGAGAGAGGACATCCCTGACGGTGGCCCCTACCCACATTGAAGCTATCCGAACCTAATCCATTGGTAACCACAACTGCTTTGGGATCACTATACAATGTTGAGACCCATTTGGTAAACACCTGTCCAACGCCAAACCTTTCCAATGTGTAAAACAAATATGACCATTCAACCCTATCAAATGCCTTTTCCGTGCCTAATGAAACCACTACTCCTGGTATCTTTCCCTGATGACAGGCTTGAATCATATTCAAAACCCTTCTAATATTATTGGATGATCTACGGCCCTTAATAAACCACGTCTGATCCTCCTTTATAATATGTGGCAGTACCCTTTCTAGTCTCAATGCTAACATTTTAGAAAGGATTTTAAAATCTACATTTAGTAAGGATATTGGTCTGTATGACGTACAATCTTCTGGATCCTTTCCTTTTTTAAGGATAAGAGAGATATTTGCCTCTTTCAGCGAAGGCGGGAGACAGCCCTGACTATATGCATAGTTATACATGTCCAGGAGTGGACCAGCCAATATTTCTGTGAATTCTTTATAGAATTCAGCTTGAAAACCATCTGGGCCCGGTGCCTTACCGCTCTGAAGTTGCCTAATTGCATCAAGTATTTCTTGGACTGTTAGAGGAGCATTTAGGACCAATACCTGTTCCGGAGTTAGGCCCGGAAAGGTCAAATTTTTAAAAAATGACTGCATCCTCCTGGTCCTGTCTTCACAATCCTGCGATTTATATAACTCAGAATAAAATTCTCTAAAGATCGCATTAATCTTTTTATGATCATGAGTCAAAATACCTGTACTTTCCTTGATAGACGTAATAGTCCGAGGGGCCTTTTTTTTTCTTTGCAAGAAATGCTAAGTATCTACCCGGTTTGTCGCCATATTCATATAATCTTTGTTTTGCAAATAATATTTCCCTTTTAGCCGTTTGGGTAAGCAAAGTGTTTAGAGCTGTCCTAAGAGCCGTAATCCTTTGCAATTTAATAATAGAAGGTCTATCAATGTATGCTGTTTCAGCTGCTTTTAAGCGAGCTTCAAGCAGACGCTGTTGTTCTCCCTTCAATTTTTTCTGGGTCGCTGAGTAGGAGATGAGCAAACCTCGCATGTAAGCTTTGATGGTCTCCCACATCATTGATGGGTTGCTAGCCGTACCTGAATTAATTTCTAAAAAAGTTTTAAATTCTTGAGAGAAGTACTTTACAAATTTACTATCTTTCATTAGGAAGGGGTCCATACGCAAATGCCGAGGGGATGTCCCATTGTTCCTCGCCTTAGTTTCCATATATACAGCAGCGTGGTCAGAAATTTCAATACTACCTATTTTACAGGATGATACGGAATTTTAAAAAATCGAGGGGGCAAAAAACATATTGATTCTGGTATGGCATTTATGTGGATTGGAGTAGAAAGAAAAATCTCTGCCCTGTGGATGAAGACATCTCCATACATCTACTAATCCTAATTCTTTGTTCAGATCCACCAATTGTCTAGATCTGGGAGATACTCCTGCAGTACTCTTGGGAATCCTATCTATTTCCGGATCATAATACAATTAAAGTCTCCCCCTATAATTGTATGACGGGCACCAAAAGCCATCAATTTTGAGAAGGCTTCCGTTATAAATTTAAAGGGGTGTGCCGGGGGGCAGTACAAATTTAAAATCCCATATTCCTCTCCATTTATAAGGGCTTTAATCAAAATATATCATCCGGATCCATCTTTTATCTGATTTAGGATTTTGAAAGGGAAATTCTTCCGAACAAGAATAACAACTCCCCTGCTTTTTGAGCTAAAAGAAGAAAAAAAGGCCTGATCAAATCCACCCTGTCATAATTTCAAGTGTTCTTTATCCGACTGGTGTGTCTCCTGTAGGAGAGCTATATCAACTCTTTCCTTCTTAAGATTTGATAATATTTTCTTCCTTTTGACTGGCGAATTATTCCCCTTGACATTCCAGGTGCACCACTTAACCGACTGATCAGCCATAATCATCTGGGCAAATCCGAGACCCCTCGGGAGGGGGAACCCTATCCAGAACATCCCGAGCATAGAGCATATAAAATTTACAAAAATGAAGGCTCTCTAATACACTCACAACAGTATAATAAAAAACTATTTCTAAAGAATAAAAAAAAACATATTTAAGTGGAGATTTTGCCCCTTGTTCCCAGAGGGTGTCACTTTCTTTCCAAAAGTCCATCATATCCTCTCCAAACCAATGCCCCACCCTTGACCCAGGCACTCCTCAATAAAATGAGGAGAATTCAAATATAATACAAAGCTAGAGTTAACAGTGAGCACCCTACCCCCACCCATGCCAACACCTGGATATATTTGGTAATGTTAATACCATATATAAACATATAACTATAAAATTACCACCTCAACAAATAATAATTAAATATAATAATACAAAATATTATAAAGACAGAGGTAAAATAGAATAAGGTAACCACCTCCCCCCACCAATACTAACCAAACCCCCGGCTTTACACACACAGAGATATACATACATACATACATATACACACACACACACATATATATATATACCTAAAGTACACAAACAAGACATCCCACTCAGACCCATAGTATCACTGCCAGGGACACCATCATACAAACTAGCCAAAGAACTACAACAGAAACTGAAACACCTGGTCAGTGGATCTAAACACTCTATACAATCAACACAGGAATTCTTGGACATCATCAGAAATATACACATAGACAAAGAAGAACTGTGACGGCACTGTTCACTTCGATTGACAAAACCCGAGCCAGAGAAATAATAGCCAACCTACTGGACATACAGAACAGAAAACAGGACGCTGAACCTATCAACAAAGACGGCATACTTAAACTACTGGACTTGTGCCTCACAACACACTTAACATTCAACAACCAGATATACGAACAAATCAACGGAACACCCATGGGATCACCAATCTCGGGACTCATAGCAGAGGCAGTTATGCAAAGGTTAGAACAAACAGTCCTACCACAAATTCAACCCAAACTCTGGGTCAGATATGTCGATGACACGTTTGTAATCATTAAAAACACGGAAATAGAGAAAACACACAAGTGTGTTTTCATCAACGCCACACTCACAGGAATCCAATTCACGAAAGAAGAAGAAAAGGACAACCAACTCCCATTCCTAGACGTGATGGTACAGAGAACACCGAACGGAGAATTCACTACAAGGGTATACAGGAAAGCCACACACACAGACCAAGTCCTAAACTATAAAAGTAACCACCCCAACACACACAAACGAAGCTACATCAGGACACTATTCAAAAGGGCCACAACACACTGCAGTACACCAGAACTGCAAAAAGAAGAAGAGGAACACCTATACAAGGTATTCGCCAAAAACGGATACCCGCGCAACTTCATCAACAGATGCCTAAGAGAAAGACCACAGAACGAGGGACTAGCCACACTACCATACATCAGGAGCATCTCGGAATTGACAGCCAGACTACTGCGACCCCTAGGACTCATAACGGCACACAAACCAAAAGGACTAGCCACACTCAGACAACAACTCACCAGAACGAAGGACCCGATACCCAACATGAGCAAGACGAATGTAGTGTACAAAATACCATGCAAGGACTGCACAAAACACTATATAGGACAAACAGGAAGACAGCTAACAATCCGCATACATGAACATCAACTAGCCACGAAACGACACTACCAGCTATCCTTAGTAGCCACACACGCAGACAACAAGCAACATGAATTTGACTGGGACAACACTACTATCATAGGGCAAGCCAGACAGAGAACAGCCAGGGAATTCCTAGAGGCATGGCATTCATCCACAAACTCCATCAACAAACACATCGACCTGGACCCAATATACCAACCACTACAGCGGACAGCTGAAACTGACAACCGGAAGCGGCAGGGACCGACCACTATAAACACCGGAGGAAACATCAAAGAAGCGCTTCGCAGGAGGCTCCCAAGCACTGATGATGTCGCCTAGCCAGGGGACGAAACGTTTGCAACAAAAACTTCCAGCTCGGCGAACAGAACCACAGCAACGAGCACCCGAGCTACAAATCTTCGCACAAACTTTGAACCTATACATACATACTCACATATATACATAAAATAATAAAAAAAAACCCAACCCCAAGGGGGGAAAAAAATCAAATCCCTCTCCCCACCCCCCATGATAGTATTAAACAGTAAGGTAAGAAAAAAGGAAAAAAAAAGGGGGTATATAAACCAAAGCGGGGGGAAAGGCAAACCAACATCCATTATCTCTTACAATTTATCTAAGAGAGTCCAAGAATTCCTTAGCCTTTTCTGGCGATCCGAAGTTATACATGGATCCTTCATGGTTAAAGCGTAGCGTCGCTTGGTAGCGTAAGGAGTATTGAATATTTAAGTCCCTTAAACGCTTCTTCGCCTCGTCGAATGCCTTCCTCTTTCGGACCAGAGCTGGGGAAAAGTCCTGAAATAACATGATCTTGGATCCTTTATAGGTCATAGCTTGGGGGTCTTTTCCAAGATTTCTAGAAGCTTCTAGGAATATCTGCCTCTCCCTATAGCTCTGCAGTCGGAACAGGACCGGGCGTGGGCGCTGGTTCGAGCCGGGCCCGCGTATTGCGACCCGGTAGGCCCAGTCCACCCTTAGCTGGCCTGATCCAGCTTCCAGATTTAAAAGCTGTGGCAGCCACTGCTCCAGGAATGCTGTAAGCTGGCCTTCCTCTTCCCGTTCGGGAAGGCCCAGTAAACGAATATTTTTTCAACGACCTCGATTATCGAGGTCATCAATATGATTCTCTAAGGTCCGGACTTGCTGTTCGAAAGTCCGGACCTGATCCAAGGCCGATTGTGCTGTAGTCTCGGAGGTCGCGGCCTTTAACTCCGCCCCTCCGACTCGGCGCTCGATCTTCTTAATGTCTCGGTCGTGCTTCTGCAGCGCGGCCGAGAGTGAGTCCCATCGACTTTGGGACTCCGCGATAAAAGCATCGATCTTCGCGTCCAGCTTGGAGATCATCTCCACAAGGCTTGTCACTGTAGGTAAGTCCCCTGTGGCGGCTGTGGACGCCTCTGCTGCAGCTGGAGAGGGTGGGGGAGAGGTTCCTGCTTGCTGAGAGCTGCGGGGTCCCTTCCCTTTGGTCATTTTTACTAAATATTAGACTGTTTAAATGTAATACTAAGCAACTAATTAAATTAAACAGATATTATGAATGATTTGGTGGGGGTGGGTGACCCACTTTTCCCAAGTCTTGGGAAGAGCACTATAGACTCAGACTTGCTGGGTCGCTGCCATCTTGGATCCCCCGAATTTTTTTTAATATAGCTTTCACTTTATAGGTGGACTTTGAGACTTGGGATGACTTTTAGGCATAGAAACAGACATAAAGAGGTAAAACTATTAGTGAAAGATTTTACAAATGTGAACATATATGCTCCTCGAAAATAGATTCCAAATGCAAAAGTCATCTTTTTATAAGTTCTGACTACAGTATTTAATGATTGCAGTTAGGCAAGGCATATGTTGTCATCTTGTACTTAGGACAATTTGCAAGAATTACCAAGTAATGGTGAAAACCAACCTTTAAACTATATGTGCTGATTAGTTGGCAAGTGAACCTGATTGATGGAGGAATTGCTCCAAGTTAAGGTAATTGACAGATAACAGCTAGGGTCTGTTTAAATTTTAAAAGAGACGGGTTGACTCGGATAATTCAAGAATTTATTCTGAAAAATGTACCAGCTAATTGTTATCACCCATTTTGTAGGGTAATTTTTGTTTTGGCTAATCCTGAGTGTGCGAACGATTTCCTGACAACTAATTAGATTAGATTAGATTAGATTAGATTACTTACAGTGTGGAAACAGGCCCTTCGGCCCAAAAAGTCCACACCGACCCGCCGAAGCGCAACCCACCCATACCCCTACATTTACCCCTTTAACCTAACACTATGGGCAACTTAGCATGGCCAATTCACCTGACCCGCACATCTTTGGACTGTGGGAGGAAACCGGAGCACCCGGAGGAAACCCACGCAGACACGGGGAGAATGTGCAAACTCCACACAGTCAGTCGCCTGAGTCGGGAATTGAACCCGGGTCTCTGGCGCTGTGAGGCAGCAGTGCTAGCCACTGTGCCGCCCACTAATTTATGATTTTAAACTGGGCTTGCAGTCAGGCATATTTGCATGTACTAGAAGCTACATATTAATAATTTTCCTTTTAGATAGAACATATTCATGCACGGTACATGCCTCAACTCATCAAAATAGGTGAGTCAACCTGATTTAAAATTTAAACAAAGCCTGGCAGTTAACTGTCAATCTTTATTAATTGGTACATTCTCCATGAACACCTTTACCAATTAATCAATCAGGACTCTTCTCTAACACAATATCAAAGTTGGTTCTCCCTATAAGGTGATGTGGTTATGATCTGTCTAGATGATTGTAACATGAAAAAGCTTTGACCAGAATTTCTTTCTGTTTCAGCAGTACTCAAGTTCTGTACTACCATGTGGCTATTTATTTGTTCATTGTCTTGCAACACGGCAGTGAACCATTCTGTTAATTAAACCAAACATCCATAAAAGCCCACCTAGCCTTGCAATCTGTTTAAAAATGAGTGACAGAGAACTCCCAAATTCCACTATTTAAAGAAAATAACATCAATTTATTTTTTAACTCTAAAAGTGATCATTAAACAACAACTATTCACAACTCCAAGCCTTCTTTTCTCTTAACTGCTTATTACCTGCCTTCAACTCTTTAACAATATGCTGTTCTAATAAGACGCTTATTAAAATTACATAAACTTAATTTCAAAAGCACACAGCCGCTGTCATCTTCTGTGACTTCACTCTTCTGGCTGCTGAATTCCCTGGATCATCTTTCTTTTTACTGTGAGAATGTTTCATATGGAAAGGTACCTTTGATAGAGAGTGTTTCCTAATTTCTTGGTCTTTCTAATGGCAGTTGCTCTCTCTCCAGTTTTCAAAATGCCTGCATTTTTATACTCCACCATTGGATTACCTCATTGGTTCAATGTTGGCAAAACAACAAATTCAAACGTGATTGGGTTTAGTACCCTGGGACATAATTTAAACTGATTGGTTAAATTTGACTTGTTGTCAAAATAGCAATCAAAATTCAGGCATTAGTTTCACAGCCAAATGCTACATATTTCCAATTTTCCAGTAGACTCTGAGACTGCCATCTGGTCATATACTGCACACGGGTGCTTGTAATTTCTTAAAGGTATAGTGCAAGCCTTCAACTTCATAACAATTGTATATTAACAAAACTTGCACATCCTGTTATGTGAATGTGAATTTTATGGCATAGATTAAGTGTGCATTATATATGATATGGAAAGGATATAGAAGAATTGGAGAGTTTGTTTTGTTTCAAGACTATGCAAACATACAGAAATATGAACTAGAAGCAGATGTAGGGCATTCAGCTCTTTATGATGGGTGGCACAGTAACTCAGTGGTTAGCACTGCTGCCTCACAGCGCCAGGGACCCCGGTTTGTTTCCTGCCTCGGGTGACTGTGTGGAGTTTGCACATTCTCCCTGTGTCTGCGTGGGTTTCCTCCAGATGCTCCGGTTTTCTCCCACAATCCAAATGATGTGCAGTTGGTTGAATTGGCCATGCTAAATTCCCCATAGTGTTCGGTGCATTAATCAGGGGTAAATATTGGGTATGGGAATGAGTCTCAGTGGGTTACGCTTTGGAAGGTCAGTGTGGAATTGTTGGGCCGAAGGGAATCTAATCTAATCTAATGTTTGCTCAGACATTCAAAAACGATCATGATTGAACTGTTTGTGTTCTGAATTCCACATTCTCATCTATCCTTGATAACTACTGATTCTCTTCCCTAATAAAAATCTATCTCCACCTTTCTTTAAAATATTCAATGTCCTAACTCCACCATATTCTGAGGCCAATTTCAAAAGTTTCACAATCCTATGAGAGAAGAATAGCCTTTCGTCTTGGCCTAAATGGGTGACCCCTAATTTTAAAATGTTTCCTAATTCTGAACTCATTCTTTAATAGCCACAATGTATCAGTAAACATTTAAGAGATCTGCTCATGATATTATCACGGTATCATGGCATGTGATGCAAGAACGTGAAGATCACAGACTGCATCTTATCTCAGATCACTTGAAGTATGACATACTATTGAAAGCACGGTGCTCAGTTGTAATCTTAATAGGCCCATGTTAGCCCAAGTGTTAATGTGGCTGTGAATGTAACGTTTGCATATAGCTATGACAAATGTCCATTGGATTCTTCATTATCATGCTAATTTCCTTATGTTATGCGGTATAACATAAACATTGACACATTAGATAAAATGCCAGAGGCAAACACATCATCCACAGAGCACATCAAGTAGCAAATGTGATCAGAACAATCCCGCTGGTTCTCACCAACTTCTCCCAGACCTCAATGACCTGATAGGTCTTCATATCTCTGTCAACTTCAAAAGGAATTACAATTTTTCACTATTAGCCTTCAAAAAATCTTTCCTTATATTTTTCCTTGCAATCCCATCTTGTACAGCTGCAAAAGCAGACACTTTATGGCTTTTTCACTCCCACTCTTCATTGTACTGACTGATTAGTGGCTCCTGGCTTCTTGTGAGCCAGAACAACTTCCAAGACTTTCCATAAGCTGTGATTGCTACATCTAACTGCCTTATAACTTGGCCCGTGTTCTAACAACACAAAGCTATCCAACTGCTCTTGGCGCCAAACTCACTGTGATGCCTTTGGAAAACTAGTTTAATTCAGTTGCTTCCATACAATGCACCAAAACCTGTCTACACCAGTTCACATGTGGGGGCTTTTAAATCCCAATCTTTCTAACTGCTCTTCAATGAACTTTGAACTGTCATGAGTGACCTATTGAAAACCTTGCAATAACCCTTCTCCAAGTGATGGGCAGAATTGATGTTATCACTCTAATAAGTAAGGTCTTGTGGAGCAGTGGGAATGATCCTGCTCTGGACAGAAGGTCAGGTTCAAGTACTACCTTAAGACATGATGGATTGGTGTGCAATAACATGTCCAAATATGTTGATACAAAGAAAAACTAACTTGGAATTGAGTATGTCATAAATGTTCCCAGTCACAGACTGCTGTATTTGCTCAGTGCAATATTGTACATAACTGAACAATTTCATCACAGGTAAACTGGACTATATAGTAGTGCACTATATTGTGTATGTAGAATTCTTTTTACAGTCATAAAAAGTACTATTTTACATGTCTAAAGTAATAAAACTGCATCTAGTCCCACATTTTCTGTCACACAAGTTACTTATCACACTTCAGGTGATAATGTTTTGTGCAAATTTTGAAGTAACACTTAGAGGAAGAAACAGACTCCGAACATTTACATCCTAACAGCAGAACATTAGGTTGTGCTTTACGTGGTATAAATGAACCCATGCTTAAAAAATGCAATCTCTGATTTAACATGTGTAACAGTCTGAAAGAATTGCTGGTACTACAATAAAGCTGATGTATCTACCGCAATTCTTTTATGTCCTGGTTTAATATCTATCATTTATGATGTATCTGTATAAACAAAGCATTCATTATACTGCAAATCAAAATTCTAAGACTGTGATCAGTAAACCAAATCTGCTAAATTGGAATATTTTCCCAGAATGATCGCACTGCTGACTGAAGAGTGTGGCTAGATATATCTTTCAGAATGCAGTGTATAGAGTGTTTAGGATTTCCAAGTACGTAGCCATAAAATTCGAGAAGACTTGGTGAAACATGCCTTTTCTGAAGATTTAATGATAGGTTTGATTTTTTAAAATGATTGCATCTGAGCTTTTTCCTTCATTCATGGATCTAGGTACTATCATCTTTAGTTACCCTTGAGAAGGTGGTGTTTACAGTGCTGTTAGAAGGACAGTTCCAGAATTTTGACCAGAAACAATGAAAGAACTGTGATATACTTCCAAGTCAAGATGGTGTGTGGCTTGGAGTGGAGCTTGTAGATTGTAAGTTTACTGTGTTCTTATAAATAGTAAAAGCTAAGGGTTTGGAATTTGCTGTCAAATGCCTTCGGTGAATTACTGTAGTGCATCTTACAGATGAAACATACCAATGCCACCATGCTTGGCTGGTGGAAGGATTCAATGTTTAATGTGGTCAGTGGGATACCAATCAATCAACCTGCCTGATTTAATTTGGACCGTGTTGTACTTACTGAATGCTGTTGGTACTGCCCTAATCCAGTCAATTGGAAAGTATTCCATTGCATTCCTCTCTCATGCATTGTAGATGGTGGACAGATTTTAGTGAGGGGATGGGTCAGACTGTGGTCAGTAAGTGAGGTACTTACTGCAGAATTTCCAACCTCTGATTTGCTCGTGCAGCCACTGTATTTCTGTAGCTATCCAGGTAAATTTCTGGTCATTAACAGAGTCAGAGGAATGAATCATGGACCCTGGTGCCTCATCTGTTTCTGGGCCCTTACCTCCTCCCTTACCCTTCCCCTTTTAAAGCCTCAACAGCTTCTGTCAAGTGTCTTCTCAAAGCATTTTGGGACCAATAGAACAGAATAGTGCAGTACAGAAGGTGGTCATTCAGGCCATCAAATCTGTACTAGTTCTTTCAAAGAAAAAGCTAGTCAGTCCTACCACTACCCCCGACTCCAGATCATTCCTTCCCTTTTTTTTGCTCCAGGTAATTTTACAATTTCCTTTGGAACACTAATTTGAAGTTGTGTCCATATGAATTGCAGGGAGGTAGCACTTTCCAAATCCTAACCACTATTTGTGTAAAAAATTGTCCTAATTTCTTATCATTAATTAAATTGATATGTGAACCATCTGTTTTATATCAGTCCTTCATCCACTGGAAACAGTTTCTATTTAATCTATCTAAACCCTTCATTATTGGATACATTGCCAATAAATTCCCTTACGCTTCTTAGCTCTTGGGAGAGCAATCTCAACCTCTCTAAAATCCTTTATTCCTGCAGCCATTCTAGTAAATTTCATATTGAACCCTCAACAAAGCCTTCACATCTCGCAGGTGCCCAGAATTGGAAACCATAGCCACAGTGGAGTTTATTAAAATCGCATCACTTTTTGGAACCCGACTTATTAGATTAATCAAAAGCTCCGCTTTTATGTTTTGATGAAGCTTTACACTATTTTGTTATTACTTTGGAACTTGATTTCTAAGGTAGATAGATTTAGGTTCTTCAATTCTCTGAAAGTGATTTTTGTTTAAAGGTCAGAAAGTCACTTGTTTTAATGGTGTGTCAAAACAGCATTTCAAAGAAACTACATGATTAGACCAAATGAACAGGGAAGCTTGCTGGTGAGATAATTGCTGAGGTTTTTACAAAGTTGAGCTTTTGAATTTACTGCAACTGAAAGAAATGTCAGAGGCGAGAAGCAGGTCCAGTCCAAAGAAATGATCCATACCAACAGAATAGCGGTTTAGCAGCATAAAACTAGTCAAAACCTTGATTTTTTCTTAGAATTCAGTGAAAATATTTAGTAAATTCACCAACATCAGAGTCATAGAGTCATAGCATGTACAGCATGGAAACAGACCCTTCATTCCAACTCGTTCATGCTGACCAGATATCCTGAAATAATCTTGTTCCATTTGCCAGCACTTGGCTCACATTCTTCTAAACCCTTCCTATTCATATATCCATCCAGATAGATTTTAAATGTTGTATTCATACTAGCCTCCACCACTTCCTCTGGCAGCTCATTCCATGCACGCAACACCCTCTATGTGAAAAAGTTCCCGCTTAGGTCCATTTTAAACCTTTCTCCTCTCACCTTAAACCTATGCCCTCTAGTTTTGAACTCCCTCACCCGAGGGAAAAGACCTTGTCTATTCACCCTTCATGATTTTATAAACCTCGATAAGGTCACCCGTCAGCCTCTGACACTCCAGGGAAAATAGCCCCAGCCTATTCGGCCTCTCCCTCAAGCTCCAACCCTGGCAACATCCTTATAAATCTTTTCTGAACCATTCCAAGTTTCATGACATCCTTCCTATAGCAGGAACGATGCATGCAGTATTGCATGCAGTATTTCAAAAGTGGCTCAACCAATGTCCTATACATTGACCTCTCAACTCCTATATTCAATGCACTGGCCAAAAATGGCAAGCATATCAAATGCCTTCTTTAGTGTCACATCTACTTGCGACTTCACTTTCAAGGAAGTATGAACCTGCACTCCAAGGACTCTTTGTTCAGCAACACTTCCCAGGACCTTACCATTAAGTGTATAAGTCCTGGCTTGATTTGCCTTTCCAAAATGCAGCACCTTACATTTATTTAAATGAAACTCCACCCGCCACTCTTCGGCCCATTGGCCCATCTGATCAAGGTCCTGTTGTACTCTGAAGTAACCTTCTTCACTGTCCACTACACTTCCAATTTTGGTGTCATCTGCAAAAACTAATCATATCTTCTATGTTCACATTCAAATCATTTATATAAATGACAAAAAGCAGTGGACCCAGCACCGATCCTCGTGGCACACCGCTGGTCACAGGCCTCCAGTCTGAAAAGCAACCCTTCACCATTACTCTCTGTCTTCTACCTTCGCGCCAGTTCTGTAAACAAATGGCTAGTTCTCCCTGTATTCTATGTGATCGAACCTTGCTAACCAACCTACCATGAGGACCCTTGTCGAATGCCATACTGAAGTCCATATAGATCACATCCACTGCTCTGTCCTCTTCAATTCTCTTTGTTACTGCTTCAAAAAACTCATTTAATTTAGTAATACATGACTTCGTGCACACAAAGCAGGATCTGAGGGCACAGCTTTAGAGTAAAGGGAAGACCCTTTAGAATGGAGATGAGGAGAAACTTCTTCAGCCAGAGAGTGATGAATCTATGGAATTCACTGCCAAAGAAGGCTGTGGAGGCCAGGTCATTGAGAATATTTAAAACAGAGATAGTTAGGTTCTAGACTGTCAAGGGGATCAAAGGTTACAGGGAGAAAGCAGGAGAATGAGGATGAGAAACCTGTGACCCATAACTGAATGGTGGAGCAGATTCAATGGCTGAATGGTCTAACTTCTGCTTCTTTGTCTCATGCTCTTATGGTCAAACTGTCATCTGCTAGAGTAAAACTTGAGAATTAAAAAAAATAATAATTTGTGGGATGTGGGTTTTGCTGATTGGCTAGCAATTTATTGCCTGTTCTTGTTTGCCCTTGTGAAGGTGGTGGTGAGCTGCCTTCTAACCGCTGCAGTCTGTATGTTAAGGGGTGACCCAGAATGCCCTTCAGGAAGGAATTCCAGGATTTTTACCTAGCAACACGGAAGGAACTTTGATATATTTCCAAGTCAGGATGATGAGTAGCTTGGAGGGGAACTTGCAGGTGATGTTCTCATGTATCTGTTGCCCTTGTCTTTCTGCATATGAGTGATCATGCATTCAGAAAGTACTGTCTAAGGATTTTTGGTGAATTTCTGCAGTTCATCTCGTAGAAAGTGCTCACTGAAGGAATGGGTGATCATCCCGTGGCTGTCAAGGTGATAGCTGTACCAAATATTTATGCAACTTGTTCCTTCCAAGGAATCACTGGAGACCTCTGTGGGATCTCTCAATTCTCAACGCACAAATGTATCAAGGCTATTACAATGTGGTTGTGACTGGTACACCACTTCAGCTTGTTTTCCTGTAACAAGGTCAGTGCTGCAGCCTGGGCAGTAGCTTTGTCAACACAGCTGGCTTCCCATAGGCTTAAGGCGCTATAGACTGTAAACACATTGTGTTGAGAGCATTGTTTCATAACACACGATTATAACAGCGTTCCATTCCATCCATGTATAGATCATTAGTGGTCCCTCTAATTTAGTTACCGGCTCTGTGGGCCCCCAAGGTCCATGTGAGGCAGTGACTTCCAAATCCGGGTGTCAATGCTCCAACCAGAATGGCCATGCGAACAAATCACCAGAGTGGCTGTGGGGTACAACTTAGCGAGAACATTGCAAGTCATCTGTGATCATTGGTACCACATCTTAGAAGTCTGTGTCAAGTAATCTGGAAGTTGCCATAATGCCTATACTTCTGAGATCTCTGCAATTCCTGCTTCATTTCATAGTCACTATTTTAAAACAAAAGTTTTAAATCCAGACTCACTTAATCAATTGAATTTAAATTCTGCAGCTGTCAGGTCTGGATCATTTAACTGGACCTCTACTTGTCCAGGGCGCCGTGGTGGTTCAGTGGTTAGCACTGCTGCCTCACAGCAGCAGGGACCAGGGTTTGATTCCATCCTTGGGCAACTGTCTGTGTGGAATTTGCACATTCTCCCTGTGTCTGTGTAGGTTTCTTCACGTGCTCCGGTTTCCCTATATGGTCCAAAGATGTGCAGGTTAGGTGGATTGGCGATGATAAAATGTCCATACTGTCCAAGGATGTGCAGGGCAGGTGGTTTAGCCATGGAAAATGCAGGGATACAGGGATAGGGTAGGTGGGTGGGTCTGGGTAGGATGTTCTTCAGAGCATCAGTGTGACTCAATAGGCTTAACAGTCTGCTTCTACACTGTAGGGATTAGATGATAACCCGAACCAGCTATAACAATTCAAAACAGGTGTCAGACAAATTGTCCTGATTGTAACTGTAAAATATTGCTATTTTCTCTGTGGCTAATACTAGCCTCAAAGACATCAAAAGATTATATTGCAATGGTGGTGTTAAAGAAAATTAGTTTTACTTATGCATTTGCATTTGCAGTACAACTTTATAGTTAATGTCCAATCTGACTCATTAAGCATGGTTAGACTGCCTAGGGAAATCTGGTTGGGATACAGACAACAAAAAAATCTTGACTGTTGGTTCAAGCAACAACTGCTACACCAATGCTGCTGTTGTAGTTTCAGGCAGCCTAAGAACTGGGATATAGTTAGAAGAGCTTCCTAAGTATTAATGTTAGACTCAACGGATATGAAGTGATAGTTTTACGCCACTGTGTAGGCCTGGTTGTTTTGCAGATTTCCTGAGCAGAAGTGGTCACCGTGTATTCCTTATAACTTGTGATGGAATATTTTTATGTAAAAGGCATGGTAGAATTCAAACTCTATTGAAACTCGCTTTCAACAGAATTTATCATTTTAAAATTAATTCTACCTATTAATGGTCACTCCTTTATGTTGCAAGAAGCAATGAAATGGAGCAGTAATGAACTGAAAGTTAAGACTTTCAACAGGATTATTGAGTGTGAGGTTAAGTTGAAGAATTCAGGCAGCTTGTTTTTGAGTTGATAGCATACAGTGTCTCAGTAACATTATTAACAACATAACAAGACATCAATTGTTCTTGTTCTGCTACATTTCAGTTGTTGTTCTTGTTTTTGTCACTTCTGTAACTTCTCAAAAAACTGATATTTTGAGGTAGCAGAAATTTGTGCTCCTTGCGTAAGGGTCACAGTCCTTCTTTAACAGATAATATTGAACATTTCCACAGCAGATATTGCTTTAAATTGAAATTGTAACCCCTTTTTAATCCAATTAGGCTGCCCTCCCGTGTATATTTCCTCTAGCTTTAGAAGATCACTATTTACTTTCCCTTACCACAGGTTGGAGATTCGGTTCTGAAGAATTTTCAGTTTTGTACTGTTACTTCATGGAACACCAGAATTAAACTGGGATAGCAAAATGTATTCATGTGGAAAACTTTATTCACTCAGTTCAATTCCAGGTTAAGGAAATGGAAAAACTGTGACATTGTATTATAACTACACATGAAGCATTTTAGTAACTGCTATAAGGATGTGTAACAGTATCATAAGGATGTGGAAAAACAGTTCTTCTAGTGGTGTTAATATTAATCCCTTTTAAGTGCTTGGAAACCACAGTGATTTTTACCTCATGACTGTATCCAAATTTTAGAAGCTCATCTCAAGCACTAGGGATCTGCTTTGGTTTTACTATAATTTTATATGATTTTAGTGTATTACCTTTTATTTCTTAAACAGGGACATGCTTGACTTTTCTGCTACTGATTTGCGAAACACAGTGTCTCAACTGGAAAAGCGATTTGACAGTATTGAAGATGAAGGTATGTAATAGAGTCATGGAGATGTACAGCACGGAAACAGACCCTTCAGTTCAACTTGTCCATGCCGATCAGGTATCCTAACCTAATCTAGTCTCATTTGCCAGCACTTGGCCCATATCCCTCTAAACCCTTCCTATTTATATACCCATCCAGATACCTTTTAACTGTTGTAATTGTACCAGCCTGCACCACTTCCTCTGGCAGCTCATTCCATATGCGCACTACCTCTGCATGAAGGCCCCTTAGGTCCCTTTTATATTTTTTTCCATTCTCACCCTAAACCTATACTCTCTAGTTCTGGACTCCCCCACCCCAGGGAAATGACCTTGTCTGATTATCTTATCTATGCCCCTCATGATTTTATAAACCTCTATAAAATCCCAATGCCGCGACATGACCTCCCAAATCCTGTATTCAATACTCTGACCAATAAAGGAAAGCATAGAAGAAAAGTTTTAATCATGCAGAATTCTTTACTTCAGGCATAAACACTTTATTTAAAATTTAGAAATAACTTTATGAACACAATACAGCTTGAAAATGTAATAAGAGCTATTTTTAAAGTTCTGTTTCCATCCTTCTTTAGGAAATGAATGGAAAACTCGATATGAAACACAACAGGAGCTGAATTTACAACTAGAGAGACAAATTAGAATGTTGGAAGAGAAAAAGGAGTATATTCGTGGCAATCCGACAGGTAAATACTTGCACAATACTAATACCTAAATTTCTTTTGTAAAATGCTGTTTATTTTCTGTACATAATATCAAATAGCTTTGGATCAATTGAGTTTAACATAATGAACATTGGTGAAGGTTGTAGTAAAATCCATTATATCAAAAGGAGGCTAGAATTTACAGAGGAACCTCGATTACCTGAATGAAATCGGCAAGCACTATTTTGTTCGGATAATCGATTATTCAGATAATCAATTTTACCTTATACAAGGGAAGCCATACTGGTCTAACACTGTGCTCTACTGGAGAATTTGTTTAAGTCTATAATTTTAATGAGTCTACCATTTAAACAAACTAATCCTTGCAGTCTGCAAATTACAGGTTAAAATGAGAAGGACTTACCATCACATAAATACTGTATATCAAATCCCAGCATTAAATAAGGTCCCAAACAGCTTCTACGATTGCAAGAGCATGTCAGTTTCCAGGAACTCAGTTTTGCAATAGAAAAACAGAAGCACCACCTTGCGCATGTGTTTACATTCTCTGCCATTTTTTTAAATGAAAGGCCTGGGAATACTGTAAAACAATTACTTTTGCAAAGGGCTGTGTAACAAACCTTACTTAAAAAGTATCCAGTTGCTGATGCTTGAGCTGTTTGTGTTACTTTGTTTTTTTCCAGCGTTTTCACATGTTCTTCAGTATAGGTAAATCGAATACACTTACCTCTTTGATGTAACTTTTTTGTGGAACCTTGAAATCTTCTTTGGATAATCCGAAATTTGTAAAATCAATATTTGGATAATCGAGGTTCCTCTGTGAATTAAAATTTCAAAAATAAAGAAATAAATAAATGCTGTGCGTTGTTTATACAAGTAGAGTAAACATCAGTTGATTATTTTATCACTGAATTATTTTGCTTTAAATTATTTTAGAGTTCTGTTTTGTTTATCTTCTTTCAAAGCCCAGATAAAAATACAAGTAAAGTAATTCCTGAGAGATGCTTTTTTTCACTGTTTATAGACAGATTGTCTTCGGTACGTTCATATGAGGAGATGCCAGTGGTGAGTAAAATGACGTTTTTGACTTTGGTCAGTCTTCACATCATTGTGTAAGCAGCTTATTCAGTTCGGGACCTCTGATGTTAATAAGCAACCTCCTGCCTCCCAAAGTCTGTCCCCACAAAATAGAAGACACACATCTGGAGAATAGAATAGACTAGAATATTTGCAACATGCCTGGATGAGTGCAATTTATATAAGTCACAAAAAAAACTCAGTGCTTTCCAGGACGTTTAGGTCCATTTGATTAGCATCTCATCACTACCTTCAACATTTCTCCTTGGTAGTCTGTGATTGCAGTGGGTGACATCAACAAGATGCATTGCAGCACCTTGCTCAGGCTGTTTTGACAACATTGCCACCTGTAAGTTCTTTCTAAAGTCACGTGCCATCCTCAATTTGAAGTACATTTTCGTTTCTTCACTGTTGACAGATCAGAATTCTGGAATTTCTTCCTCAATGTCAATGTGGATGCACAAAACTAGACAGAGCTCAGTAGTTCAAGAAGGTAATTACCTTCCAAAGGGCTGTTAAATGTGGCCAATAAATGCTAGCCTTGATAGTAATGTCCATGTCCCATGGATCAATGAATTAAAAAAAGAACGATATCTTCATTATTTTTAGAAACATAGAAAATAGGAGCAGGAGTAGGCACTCAGCGCATAGATCCCCTTCTGCCATTCAACATGAACATGATTGTTCCTGTATCTTAATGCCATACTCATGTGTTCTCTCTCCACATTAATGATACAATTTAGCTTCTAGAAATCTATTTATTTCTTAAATATATTCAGTGACTTCACCTCAACAGCCTTCTGTGGTAGAAAATTCAACAGGGTCAGCACCTTCTGAATGATGTATCTTCTCTTCATCTCAGTCCAGAACGGCCTAGTGCATATCTTGTTCTGAACCCATGATACCCGGAGCAGAAGTAGGTCATTCGATCCATCGAGTCTGCACCACTATTCAATAAGATTATGAGGCTGATCTGATAATCTTTAACTGGACTTTCCTAAATTTTGTCCATAACCATTGAATTTCTTACTGCTTAATAATCTGAATATCTCTGCCATGTATATACTTAATGACCCAGCTTAGACAGCCATTTGAGGTAAAGAGTTCCATATATTCTCCTACCTTCAAAAAGACAAAAAAAACCCTCCTCATCTCTGTCAATTAGTGACCCTTTACTCTTAAGATTATGCCCTTTGGACCCAGATTCTTTCAAGAGGTGAAACAATCTGTCTGTATTTACCCTGTCAATCCCCCTAAGAATGTTTTAATAAGGTCATCTCTCATTCTTATAAACTTCATTGAGTACAGGCCCAACCTACTCAACATCTCCCTATAAAAAATCCTTTCATATGTGGAATCAACCTATTGAACATTTCCTTGATTGCCTCTAGTGCCAGAATAAATTCTTCATCAAGGGGACCAAAATTGTTCACAGTATTCCAGTTGTGGTCTGACTAATGCATTGTATAATTTTATCAAGACCTCTGCATTTTTAAACCCCATTTTATTCAAAATAAAAGCCAACATTTGTTTTACCTATCCTATTACCTGGTGAACTTTGGATGCAAGTATTTTGTGATTCATGCACAAGTACACAATTCACATCTGAACTCCTTGTGACATATGAATTAGGATCAGGTCAAATGCCTTAATATTTCCTTTTGGATGCAATGTCATATTTTGTTTTCTAATGCTATTGTAAAGTGCCATGAGATGCTCTATTACATTAAAACTGTTGTAAAAGTGAACATTATTAATGTTGTTGAAATAAGGTACAGAAGTAAAAATAAATAAGAAAAGTTTCCTTTCTGGTAATTGTGGAATTCTATCTCAGAACTGTGTACTTGCTATGGCCATGTGCACCACAATTGCTCAAGTTTTCCCAACAGTTAAAAAAACAGTGGTATGTCACTAAATATCTCCATGATTTCTGTGTTTCTGCCCACCTACCAACCTGTTAATTACTGCCAGTAGAAAAGTGGAAGTAGCAGTCCATTAAGGTGGTGCCAACAGGCAGGAAGAGATCTGCAAGATCATGCGAGATGAGATTCTGCAGTTCAAGGATTCGTTTTCTCCAAATAGATATGACAGTTTCTGAGAATTTAAAGCTCTTGTAAGAAACTTTCTGAAAATTTAATGGGCTTCTTATAGTGAATAATAGATCCTCTGCCTCTTGGGATTCCACTGTTCCCATCATTTGATGATGATAAGGACACAGATGATGCTGGGAGAGAGCAGCCTGATGCTCACAAGCATCACTCAATGTCTGAGCATCCAAAAATGGCGCATACTGAGTTCAGATAATTTTTCTTACAAACAAAGACAGTGATACTTCATGACGGAAGTATACCAGTTGTTAGAACCTGAATTTCAGCTGCCTTGCAATGAGACATTGCATGTACCTTCTCTAACCCAGCCTGTCTCACCTTATGAACATACTGTATTCCTTTGACTTATCCCCTTAAAAGTGTCTATGCTATTTGTCTCAACCATTTTACATGGCAGCAAGCTCCAAATTCTCACCACTCCGTTAGTGAATGATTATATAAGTAATCTTTGGTTTTGCTAGTCACTGTCAAATATCTGTTCACACCTGAACCCTATATTTGCATAACGATCAAACAGTTTTCAAGGTTTCTTCTGTCAAGAACAGAGAGTAGACTCTTGGAACATAGGAACAAGAGTAGGCCACACCACCCATCAAGCCTGCTGTATCATTAATAAGATCATGACTGATCTTTGGCTTATTTCCGTATGCCTGCCTTGGACCCATGCCCCTTGATGCTCTTTCTTAATAAACATTTATCCCTCTTTGATTTAAATTTAACAATTGAGTTAGAATTGACCACTATTTGAGGAAGGTAGTTCTAAATCTCCACTACTCTCTGCATAAATAAGTGTTTTCTAACATCTCTCCTGAATGGCCTGACCCTAATTCTTAGACTGTGTCCCTGGTTCTAGAATCTTCAACCAGTGGAAATAGTTCATCATCGTCTACCCTGTCTTTCGCTGTTAATATCCTGAAAACCTCAATTAAGTCACCTTTTAACTTACTAAAATATAGAGGACAAAGGCCTAATTTTCTAAACTCCCCTTATAATTTAACAGCTGAAGTCCGGGTATCATCCTTGTGAACTTGCTTGGAAGTCCCTCCAGAGCTAAAACATCCTACATAAGGTGTGGTGCCCAGATCTGCTTATAGTATTCTAAGTGAGTTTTAACTAGGGGTTTGCATAACTGAGGCATAACGTCTGTATCCTTATACTCCAATTCTTTACGTATGACGGTCAGTATTCCATTAGCCTTCTTGACTATCTTCTGCACCTGTTCATGGCATTTTAAAGTGCTATGCTCCTGTACACTCAAACTTCTTTGGACATCCATTATATTTAAGTCTGTGTCCTCTTAAAAACTATGCATCGTTCTGCTATAACGCGTGTTTTGTCACTGCAAATTGGTTATAACATGATTGATGAATTGTGGATATTGTTTGGATAACGCAAACTTTCTACTCTATGGGTTTAGCGATTTTCTACAGTGTGACTTTCTATAGTGGTTTTTCCATAGCGCAGTCTTTTATAGCATGAGGTTGCAGAGGAGCACAACTATTGCGTTATAGCAGAACGATCTGTACCCCCGATCAATCCTTTTTCAGTCCGTGGGGGAAGGAAATGAAATACAGTTCTAAAAATGTAACCTTGCTAGTAATTATGATCTCATTGATAATTATAGAATTCTTCGGGTATAAAAGTTCTAGGCAAATAAACTGCGTCATCCAACACAGTGAGATTAGGGTTAACCATATTTTTTCTTCATTGCTAGTGTTATTTTAGAATCTGCCGTGTGAGATTTTTTGTGTATCTGAGTCACTTTTATGTGAGGACAGCTGGTGATCCAGAATTACCATTTCATGAGAAAATAATTAGACACAATTTCCATATCAATCTTTCCTGCAGACCTATGCGTGGGTGTGAAAGCATCCTTTGGCAGTAAGTGTGCTAACCATGCAGAGTTACTATTAACTCCTGACATAATTTTCTGTGTTCTTGAATGGTATTTCCTGTCAACCGGAAGATGTGCTGCAAAAACATCTGAGCTAATTTTCTCCTGTTCCCTCCCTCCTGAAGACATTGCCTCTTGTGATAGTACGGTCCCACTTGTGATAGTCTGTAATTAAGGGGCTACACATTTGGAGAAACAAAAAAAACTGAATTGAGAATGGTGAAGAGAGGACATTACAGAAAATCTTTGTTATATCTTTGTTCGGCTCTGCATGCATGCACTTTTATGTATATTCTATTAAATGCAAACTCTACTGGACAGCTTGATAATTTGAAATGAGACTCCTAATCTAAAGATCCTTAGGACAATTATCATGATATATTGTTCCAGATAAGGTCATTTATCCTTGGGATAGAAAAGATGAAATTTTCCTAACTTAATGTGGTTAGTAACATACTATTTTACTAGGCTTCTCCTCTGTGTCTTCCTTTTCATGGAGTCATTGACTTCTCAGTTAAGTGCTGTCTCTCAGGTGCTAACACATTGCCCAAAGGGGTAGTAATTCAATTTGAGCCAAGCTGGTACAAATCTCAAATGACATTTTCTATAACCTTTTAAATCAGACACTGTTGATAGAATCTTCTCAACTTAGCTGATTCTTGGACATAAGGACCATAGGCAGATCCTGACATTGATAGCTGTCAGGTTTCATAGGCTGTATCTGAGAGCTCCATGGTTCAGGTTGGGGTGAACTAAAGAGGCTCTCATTTGCCCCGTCTCCAGGTTTCTGATGGACTTTGGCCTCAGTGTGCAGCCTGTTCACTTCGAGAAGGTTCCACTCATGTGCCCCCTCAAATGGCCATTTAATTAATCTTAATGATCCATCAGCTGCTGCCATTTTTGTAGTTGATACCTATCTGACCCTGGAAGAAGTTAGAACTGCAGATGTTTGGAGATCAGAGTCGAGAGTGTGGTGCTGGAAAAGCACAGCAGATCAGGCAGCATCCGAGGAGCAGGAGAATTGATGGTTTGGGCATAAGCCCTTCATCAGGAATCTGATCCCTCCTCCAAGGGATCAATGCAGGGTCAGACAGGCAAAAGTGTGGTGCTGGAAAAGCACAGCAGATCAGGCAGCATCAGAGGAGCAGGACAATCGGCGTTTCGGGCATAAGCCTTTCATCTGGAATCAGATCCCTGATGAAGGGCTTATACCCGAAATGCCAATTCTCCTGCTCCTCGGATGCTGCCTGACCTGCTGTGCTTTTCCAGCACCACACTCTTGCCTGTCTGACCCTGCTTTGATCAACACTGCTTGGAGGAGGGAACGTGCAAAATACAGGACGTGGCACTCCACTTTCCAAAACTCCCCACCCTCTTGCTTCCAAAGCTCACTCATAAAGCTCCATCATCTTATTCTTCTGCTCCTTGCATATCAGAGAGTAGTGCATCTTGGATGATTACGTATATCACAAATCTGCTAAGGATGCCGTTTTAGTTGCTTGTTATGGTGGAATTCAGAGTTGACCGCAGGGCTTTGTCGACACGATATCTCCTGGCTCCTGGCTGCTGGAGGTGCTGACTGAGAACAGCTGCTTTAGTGATACCTTTGAAGCTTCTGCTGCCTCCATTGTTTAGGACCAGGCTATTGGAACTGGTGTACAGAACAACCTCAGTTATCAAAGCATCAATTATCTGAACATAGGATTATCCGAACAAAAGCTCAATGTCCGGTATGGCTTCCTTTGTTTACAATTAGATCAGTTATCTGAACAATCAGTTATCTGAACAAAATACTCCCTGTCTGTCTTGTTCAGATATTCGAGATTGTTCTGTATCTGACAAGATGGGTGATTTGTCAATTCAGCAATCATTGGTGGCTGATGTGGACATCTACATGGTCCCTTGCTCAAACGATGTCATAGTCGAGTCAGGAACCATGGATATGAACTTTTGTGCTTATTTCACTGGTGGACCAGAATCTTGGTCATGTTAAGTAGTATGCTGTGGATATTTTGTCAAAAGGAGCACTCAATTTGAGTTTGCTGTCCCTTGCTAAGCACAGCTTTCTACAGATTCATGTCCTTCCTGACTCTGTCATTAAATATCTAATGAGTATCAACCTTCATCAGTTCAGACTCGCATAACATATTGTTCGACATCAGTGGAGAATCCCTGTGTTGCCTCAAGGAATGTCGGCTTTGAACAATGAAGTAACTGCAGAAGAATCTCTCTGCTGACTGCCATTAAGACGATCATTACAAGGATCCTCCTCAATTGGCTCCTGCCAGTGGCTAAAACATTTGTCTCAGAGTCAAAGTATGGGTTTTTCTGAATGAGAAGAACCACTGACATGATCTTCAATGCACAATAAAGTCATCAAGAATGCAAAGAAAAACACCTGACATTGCCTGACACCTTTCTCAGCTTTACATTCTGTCAACCATGAAGCTTTATTGAGTATCCTCCTCAAATTCAGCTGCTCTCACAAATTTGTAGACATTCTCTGTCTAATCTACAGAAATATGAAAGCCTTAACACTTACCAATGGAACCATCACAGACCTTATATCCTTGAAAACTAGGGTCAAGCAAAGCTTAGATTAGATTAGATTACAGTGTGGAATTACAGAAAGCTGTGCTATTGCATCAACCATCTCTTCCTGTCTGTAACGCTGAATCACAATACCAGCAAATTAATCACAGCTATAGAGATAACCTTTGCCACCTTCAATCCAAAACCAAAATCTCACAACTCCAGTCATTGAATTCCAAAGTGTAGATAACAGTAGTGTATGTGCTCGCTCAAAAACTGAGTTTCAGGTCACTGCCAACTCCTCAGAAGCAAATGAGAAAATCAGCCTTTCATTAAATACATGGTAAACACTTCCAGCCAGCTTCCATAGCATGACATCTCCCCCATCAACTAAGATCAATTGCAAACTTCTGGAAAATGTGGACAGCTTCTATATATTGGAAGCATCCTCTCAACAATGGGAAATATAGACCACAAGATTCATAATCACCCAATGTGCTAACTGAGCTTTCAGTTGACTAGGAAAAGAACTTTTGAGGTTCAGGATCTCAAACCTGAGACTAAGGTCATAGTTCAATGGGCAGCAGTGATCCCTACACGCCCATAAGGTATGGAGACCCGGACAATCTACAACAGGCACCTCAAGCCACTAGTGAAGTTCTAGCAGCAATGTCTTTGCAAAATCCTCCAAGTCCTGTGGCAAGAATGGCTGTCCAATAACAGTATTCCCTACCAGGCCAATGTGCATGGCATCAAGCTGCTAATCACTTAAAGCCATCTCCACTGGGTAAGATATGTTATTTGTATGTCTGATACCAGACTCACGAAGCAACTGCTCTACCCGGAATATAGTCATGACAGGAAATGCTTTTGGGCCTTTCTGAAGTAATCTCTGAAGGGGTCCAACATCCCCACTGACTCATGGGAGGTTTGTGAACTTTGAAAATGGAGAAGGTTCATTTGGCAAGGCATCAAACACATCAAGAAACTTCATCAGGAACACATACGTTGAAGTTAAAGTATCGGAGAGAATGTACAAACCTTCCAAGAACTCAACTAGCCGATCCTCTAATCTGTACCTGCCCTGTATATGCCTGAGTTTTCGATTCTGATGTACTTCTTAGGTAGTAAAAGACATCACATATTTCAAAACACAAACTGTAACTGGAGGTATACCACATCTACAGAGTGTACAGGCTGTCAGTTTATGTGGAAGGCTTTTATTACTAAACATACAAGGGTGATGAGGCTATTATTATGAATAGTGTAATTAGAGGACATTAATTAAAATATCAATTAAATTAAAATATGAATTTGTAATAATACTACCTTGACACATGGTATTTGTTACAACAACTGACAGTGTTGCATTTGCAAGGAACATGCTGCTTGAATGGACATGCAAAGTCTGGAACACTTTCAGAGAGTCCTGACCTAGTTTGTGGGAGAACAAAGGTTATGGATTTGAACATGGAAAATCTGTGACAACTTGCTGCAGGAGCAACATTTGTCCTCTCTTTTTCTCTGAAACGCCTCTCATTAAAGTTAGTGAGTTAGAAAGCCAGTGGAGGACTACTTCATCACTGGTGAAGGATTCCTGAAAAAAAACTTTGAAATCAACACCACTGTCTACAAAAAAAATTAATTCAGTCACCCCAGGAACACACCCAGTGCAAAGTAGCTTCTGTGAAAAGTTACTTTGTCTTCAGACCAATGTTTGGAACTATCTGCAAATAGTTCTTTTTCTGAATTTGATTGTTAGCTTGCCAAAGTACTTTTGAGATAAAACTCTGCAGAGTGTTTAGATTTTTCTCCCCCAGATTTGGAGTGTGTGTGTGTGTTTTGAAGAAAGGGCGGCACGGTGGCTCAGTGGTTAGCCCTGTCCTGGGTTCGATTCCTGTCTGTCTGTGTGGAGTTTGCACATTTTCCCTGTGTCTGCATGGGTTTCCTCCGGGTGCTCTGATTTCCTCCCACAATCCAAAGATGTGCAGGTCAGGTAAATTGGCCATGCTGAATTGCTCACAATGTTAGGTGCGTTAGTCAGAGGTAAATATCGGGTAGAGGAAGGGGTTTGGGTGGGTTTCTCTTTGGAGGGGCAGTGTGGACTTTTTGGGCCGAAGGGCCTGTTTCCACACTGTAGAGAATTTAATCAGAATCTAAAAGTTAGTTTATGCATTTGCAGTTTAAACCTTTTATTAATTATCTTTACATATTTTCTTGAGTAAGTTTTGTTTATAATGAAAGAGTTATTTATTTGGTACTGTACTTAAAGAATTTGACTGACTTGTTTCTGTTTTATATATAATCTGACTTTATAATTAACAATATCACTTCTCTTTTTAAAATTAAACTTTGTTGTGACCAGTTGAAGAATATTAGTATGAGTTATGCAGGATGGAGTAATTGGCAGTTCATTGAAACAAGGGGTGGTGGTTGGAGGTGTGTGTGAATATAGTCATTCATTTGTAAGGATATGACATTTGAGGATGCATTCACTGACATTAACATCTCATGACGATCTTAAAATTACACTGCGTAGGTCCACTAGCAGGACAGATGCCAATGATAGATGATGTACATCTCATGTTACTACCTTTCAATCAATGCTTGAATAGAGAATATTCTGGCCCATTTTAGGTAGAGGCTATCTCCCCTCCTGTCTTCCTCCTCCAGCAAATACAAAGATCTGTCAGAGAACTTAGCAACACCCAGTGTGCAAATCTGCTCCATTTTCATTCCTCTCCTTCCCACTCTTTATTGTTTCTGCATCCAATTCCAATTCAGCCAATTTCAACTTTGTGTGCTGTTTCCTTTGCAACAAATTGTCCCAGATTAATCACAAATCATGAACCATGCCCTAGATGGTAATTATGGAGGACTCCCCTCATTGACTTCAATTCAAGAAAACCTATGAGATCTGGATTTTTCCTTGCTTGGTATTCTGTCTATATATGAACATTCAAGGGGTAAGTTACTGTAGATGGATTAACAGTGTAATATAACTTACCATTGAAGGACTTGTGACAAATCTGTATTGCAGTTCATTTGCATGATCCTTTGCTGATACTAGAAATAGATTGCCTTGTTGTTTATGCCGCATGTGACTATCAAATATTTGAATTATTATCCAAAGTGGTTTCAGATAGATAGATGACTGCCACATTGCGGCTGAGTTTAGATCATCTTATGCCAGATATATTATTAATGTTGTTCATTTGGCCACAAAAAGAAATAAGTGCTTTTCGGTCAGACAACTGAAGGCATATTGCCTTAAAGGCATAGCTATCAATCAAAGACACTGTGCATTGCATCAGTCCAGTTAATAATCTCTCCATGTGTAGCTGGAATTGTCTGTTCCTGCCTAATGCTAATGGTACAAAAGGTTCTTAAACTCAATTGATGGCATGTGCTGAGGACGTGTATCATGAAGTACACTAGTTTACAATGCTGCATATCAGTTATGATGTAAGGTGTATGATTTTTATATGTAAATATTTAATAATTTATTTTTAAATTTAGATGTTTGAATTTTGAATGAGTGATGTACAATTTCTTTTCCTGTCTATCTAAAGGGATCAATGTATTTCAGTAGCCATTGTGATTTCTTTTAAAATAACTTTAGAATCCAACTTTCAGAAGTAATGGGTTTTTGTGTACATTAGGAGCGTTTGTGATAGAGCAAAATAAACAATTGTGCATCAGGATTTCTTAGAAATTTCTAAACTTGTTTTTTTTTAAGCTTTGTGAAAATATTCATAGATTGAAGGAAATTTTTTTAATTTTAGTTTGGTTCAGTTCTGTCAAAGCTTTTGGGTAAAGACTGATGTGTAAAGCTGTTGTTCCTGAGAAGGAGAGAAGATTAAATTTGTTAACAGTAGATTACCTCTGAATATGGAATTTGAAAATAGTGTCACATTAGAAGTAATTGGATAAAACCCAGAAGAGGTTATTTTAAACTGAGAACATTACAACTCAGAAGTATGAAAGCTTCAGGAAGAGGCTAAATTGGGAGTTGAAGTTATGGTTACATTAAATCTATTCATATGTTAGAGAAACTCATTTCTTTCTGGTTTCATACTGGTGATCTGGTCAGGCAGCATCCAAGGAACAGGAGAATTGACGTTTCAGGCATAAGCCCTTCTTCAGGAAAGCCCTTCCTGAAGAAGGGCTTATGCCCGAAACGTCGATTCTCCTGTTCCTTGGATGCTGTCTGACCTGCTGCACTTTTCCAGCAACACATTTTCAGCTCGGATCTCCAGCATCTGCAGTCCTCACTTTCTGCTCGCTTTTTTGGTGATCTCTAAAGGAGTGTTTTGGATTAATAGGTTATATTTTACGATGTGTTTAAAATCTCTAAATTTGTATTATGTGTAAATAGTTTTCTTTCTTGGTTTAGTCTATTTTATCATTTATTTTATGAAATTAACTTCCATTTTATTGTTAAATCCAAGATTGTAACATTGTGTTCTTATGTTTCCACTTAATTAAAACAAAAACAAAACAATGTTGGTCTATCAAGTCAAATTTCAGTCAGGAATCTGGCTTGCATGATGTGATTTCTTTTCACCTCCACTTTCTAAACCATTGAATAAGTTTACTAATTTGTATGCATTTTTTATTATGACTACACAATATATTGACATTGCCTAAATATATTTCATGTTGAACCGAGAGAAAATAGTATGAAATTGTCATTGTCAATATAATTAAACCTGAATCCTAAGAAGGTATGATATATCAATTATCACTCAGAAACTTAAACTTCCAATGTTCTAAATTGATGACAGTGTAATTTCACTTCAGGAAACACTACAAATAAAAGGAGTGACCATGTCAATACACTTAGTGTTAGTTTTCCTTCTCAAGGTGTTAAATAGTTTTATGCATTCTTTTTGCTTTTGTTTTGTATTTTAGTTAACGTTAAGATTTTCTGAATAAAATTCTTCTCAATTTCCCTGAGGACAGCTTTGAGTCAAAAAGAAAGGTACTTTTAACAGAGAGTGGAAAGAATGTGTAGAGTTGTGAATAGAATGTGAAGGAATGGCATTTGATCAATTATTCATTCAGTGAGCTATACAGATACAATGGGCTGAATGACCTCCTTTTCCTATGATTCTCTGTCTCCTGTGAGTAATCTCTTAAAGCTCCACTGCTCATACCTACAAATAATTGGTTAGACCACATCACATCTGAAGAACTGGGCTTTGATTTAGTTCTTCCACATTGGTGAGTAATATTGGCCTTGGAGAGAATTCCATGGAGAACTGCACAAATAATTTCTAACATAAATTACCCTTAGATAAGCTTGACAATTTTGGGTTATTTTACTTTACATCAGTACAGACTTGGTAATGACCTGATAAGGCTTATAAAACAATGGAAGGATTAGATATTTCTCTATCTTTATTCTTCAATGAAATTATGTAGCTGTAGGGCAACTACTCCAGATATATATTGTAACATCTTTGAACAGGCTGATTAGAAATAATATCTCGCTGTAGGGGAATGAAATGTGGCTTATCATAATGCTTCAGTCAGGATGGGTAGGTTTGGTTGACCATCAAAGCGTTCCCTGTTATGTCTATGTTTGTTCAGCAGGTACATTATTGACCTTTATAGATACTGACATGCCTTTGAATTATTTGTGTGATGCAGTGTAGTAGTGCATGCTATCAAACATGTGATTTGAGTATGGTTTAGCATTGTATGATGTTCAAAATATATATTAATACATTCTATTAGGTTCTGCTCTGTCACAGTCCTGTAGCTAAATAAAATTGCGCCTCCGTAAGATACATGTGTTCTTTCACTACCTGAAAATATGTAGATCTTGATGTTCTCATTACTTAGCAATGTGCTTGGACATTATGAGTGTGTGAAATTATTTTTTTAATTACATTCAGAATCTGCTAAGATGATATGAAGAAACTCAGGCAGCTATTCCCTTTGCAGCTTTTGAGCAGAATAGATATCAGTGAAAATGCTGAGAAAAATTGCAACTGTGAATGAGTATGCCTTTATTGATGTAAAAGGAATGCCAATATCGTGAGGGCAAAATGCATTTTATCTTGTTCTAAATAAAGTGCAATATTGTCTTTCAGATAGAACTTTCGTCCTTTCTTTGTTTCAGTTCATGGTGCTTCACATTGTGAATCTTTGTTGAATTGTCAATATGATAAAGCTAAAGAAGGTTTTGCATGCTATTAGCATTTAAACTTAATGATTTATACTGCACGCAGATTAAAAGAACATGTAATGCAGAAAACAACTGCTTTAATTTGGTCATGTCTATTCTTTAATAATTGGAATGTCATTGTGAATTACTCTATTTATGGCTGTGTTTAATTCAGTGTGAACTGTGATAATCACACTAAAAGCAAGATTGCCAGAGAAAAAAATCATCCATAAACAGTAATTAGGCAGTAACATTACTGTGGACAGAATAATTCTTGTTTTCTAAGTTACTGGCCCATGTAAGTGTGCTCATCTGATAAGGTTACATTATTAGCCCTGAAGACTAGATTGAAGGACTGGTGCATTTTTTCTGGTTTATTTTAAATTCATTCTCGTTTCACCTTGTTACCATGATACAGGTCCTGCTGGGAGCTGAGTCGACATAACATTATAGGGCTTGCTATGAATAAGACAGCTGAAAATTCAAACGCTCCAAAATCAACAAAAAACCTGCTCCTTAAGATTTTATAATTCAATGGAATACAGCACATAAACAGGCCCTTCAGCCCAACAAGCCTGCGCCAATTCCTAATCTTTATTCAGATCCATTATTTATTGCCTAAATGCGGTTTCTATCCTTCTGTTCACCTCCTGTTCATTTGTCTATCAAGATGCGCCTTAAACATTGCTAACTTGCCTGCTTCCAGCACCTCCACTGGCAGTGTGCTCTAGGCACACACCACCCTCTGTGTGAAATATTTCCCCCATACGTCTCCCCTATACTTTTCCCCCTCTCACCTTCAACCTTTGTAGTTGACCTTTTCACCCTGGAAAAAGGCTTTGACTTCACCTGACCTATGCCTTTTATATGTTTGTAGACCTCTATCACGTTGCTCCTTGGCCTCCATTTTTCTGGTGAAAACAATCGAGAGTTTATCCAACCTCTCCTCATAACTAAAGCCCTACAGACCAGGCAACATCCCGGTAAATCTTCTTTGCATCTTCTCCGAAGCATCCATGTCCTTCTAGTAATGGCGACCAGAACAACATGCAATATTCCAAATGTGGCTTAATTAAAGTTTTATACAGTTGAAACATAAGTTGCCAGCATTTATATTCGATGCCCTGGCCGATGAAGGCAAGCGTGCTGTATGCCTTCTTGATCACCTTATCCATCTGTGTTTCCCCTTTCAGGGATCTTTGGACCTGCATATCCAGACCCTTCTGTATGTCAATGCTGCTCAGGGTTCTGCTATTTATTGTATAATTCGCACCTGAATTTGATCTTCCAAAATGCATTACCTTGCAAATTTTCCAGATTAAACTCCATCTACCACTTCTTTGCCCAAATCTGCAATTTATGGATATTCCATTGAATCCTTTAATAATCCTCCTCACTATCAGCAACTCCGCCAATATTGGCGTCATCCACAAACTTACTAATCAGACCACCTAAATTTTCCTCCACATCTATACATATGTAGCAAACATAGATTCCAGCACTTTCATTGTTTGTTTTTCAAATCTAAATGAACATCTTTAACCGGTGACGCTCAGCTCACACAATGCAGTTAATACAGACATAATTGTTCCAGTAACCATTCCATTATGCTCTCAATGTGCTGTTTCATTTGCTTTTAACATACTTAATCAAGGTATGTTGCAATACAATATTGATTCTTTTCTCACTGCATGGCTGTAGCCAGTTGAGCTGTTAAAATGCCTAATGTTATTTCATAGATGCTGATGGTGCCCTGTATGTGGCTGTAATTTTGTAGGTATGTTGTAAGAAAACACAAAAATGGCTACCAAATTGACAGGGTTCCTATCAATTGAAGTGTTAAACACAAAATCTGACCTTTCTTCCTATAACCACTTCATTGCTGTCTATTGCATGAATGTCATGAAATATTCTGCTACATTATTACTCTGAAGTTCTGCAAACGGCATTAGTAACATTTATTAGCAAATAAATTAACACTATTTAGTGAAGATCTCTGCAATACCTGCTTAGTTGTCAATGGTCAAACTTGGCATTAATTCTTTTGAAAAATGTACTGTTTCTCTTTCACATTGACATATATGTCTGGCAGATTATTTATAGAGTGCTTCTTAATGGCATTTGTAACCTGGCAACAGATTAAACTGCTTCTGTGAAGCCACATTCATCAACGACAGACATATTTTTTGCAATAAAATTTTCAATCATGTCAGTGATCGTAGACTTCTCCCTTTGTGTATGTGACAGCAACCTTACACTTTGCAGAACTGAATTTCATTTTTGTCCTTTTCTTTTGTTTCAATATCTTCTTTTTACATCAGTGTATTGCATTCTCATTGAGTTGTGACAGAAATTGTTTGCTTGCTAAAAACACCATATCTATATTTTTTTCAAAACACCTCTCCCACAATGACTTGGCCCCCATCAAACTCATGACAATGGATCTTTTTCTCCTTCCTCTTGGTATATCTTGCTCCTCCCTTCTGTATGATCTCTTATTCAACAGTCCCACAATTTCTGTTTTCCAATTCTTGAGTGCGAATGCAACTTTTGTCGACCATATCGCTGACTTCAATTTTACTTATCTTTCTCAATATTACAATTTCCAGAAACTTGTTCTTGCCTTTCCAATGTAGAATTTTCTCCACCTTTGCTTTAATATTCTCCTGCAGTTTATACAGTAATTTAGCCACTTCAAAGCTAAATGGGCCAATGGAATTTTTAAACGTTACAGGATGCAAAATTCAATTGCATAGCAAATCTGGTATTACAGTTACAGGAACTAGCATACCCAAAAAAATAGCAGATAATCTACTTCTGCGAGTCACATGTTTGTAGGAGTGCCAGCACTGGCATGCCTTGTCTGCCAAATTCATGTGGAGTGGGCAGTATTATGATATTTGTCAGTGTCCAATGCAGATTTGGTACCTGATCTGACATTTTCGTCCTAGTCCACGTCAGTTATCACCTCTTTAAATGCTGTATGGGGGTACCCTACCCCATTTTTAAAGCTGAAACTTTCAGTGAGGTCCTTTTGACTGTTGCTGCAGAATGAATGATAGTAGTATTGAAGGAGGAAGGACAATTGTGATGGACTGGTATTTCCAATATTTTCAGAAATGTTTGAAAGCCTATTGGCAGAAAACTTCCTCGCACTAATGGACATCATGGCTGCAGTCCATCTCTGGATGCATGCTGATAAGAACATTGAGTGTAGATGCCAGAAAAGGGAAGCCGTGCCCAACAGGAGGAGGACTCCTAATCAAAAGCCCTGGCCACATAGGGTAGTTGGAGGGCACTTATCCTACCTTCACCTTAGCTAGGATCAGTGACTGAGATGGCTATGTTTCACCAAGACAAGATGGCTTTCCAATTGAAGATGACCATGGCTTTGACTTTCCACACTAGTAGATTTTTGCAGGAGGAAGCTGGTGGCACTGCCAACATAGCATCATTCACCATACATGATTGCACGAGGAAGGTGACAAAGACTGTGTAGGAGAGAGGACTTCATTGTCTTCTGTTTAACCAGACCTTTCCTGGTTATCAGAAATCAGAGACTGGAAGTGTGCAGCTCTGTGGATGCCACACATTAATTGGGAGATTTTCTATGACCACAATTGGCATAACTTCCATGTGTGAAGTTGGGTAAATGTGCATTTTTTGCAAGTATGGTATCACTTTAAGAATCTAATCACAACAGAATGAGGACATTATTGGCCATTTTGGATGGTAAACAGCTCTGTCTAACCTTGCTACCTGTTGAGGAAACATCTTTGAAATGAATTATTTCCTTTTAAAGCTCCTTCCTGGAACTTAAACAAGAAAAAAAACTGGCAATGAGGATAAAATGATTCACCAGGTCAACCAACAGATTTGTCAAAATAAAACGAATTGTAATCCTTGCAACAGGTCTCTGAGGCCATTTGATAAAAAGAAAAAAAAACAAAAGATGCTGTTGCTGTACTGAAGCAGATACACAGTCAGTAGAAAAGAGAAGAATTCTCCCCAGGAAACAGGTGAACAGTGCAGAAGAAGCTTGCCACATGCTCCACTCTGAAGGAACCCTATGATTAACAAGTATCCTACATGGAGGGAATTGTTTTGAACTAGGAGTGCAGACTCTGAAAGAAACAGGCAAACTAAGGTATATCTTGTTTTGAACAAGAACAAGTGAGGTGGTGCTAAAATGTACATGGTGCATCGTACTACACATGCCCTTCCCATTCTAAACAAATGCAGGAAATTTTGATGCCATATGGTGAAAATAAAGAGAGCTGGAACACCTATACAGAAAGATTCCATGTTCAAGCTAGCGCATTGAAGCAAACATAGCCATCCCTGCATTCCTGAGTATTAAGTAGGGGAAAAAAAACATTTAAGCTCCTGAGGAGCCTGGTCTAGCCAGAGAAGCCAGTTTCTAAAACTTAAAAAGAAATAGTAGGAATTCTAGAACCATTTTTCACCAAAATGATTGGTGACTACTGAACAGTTCAGATACCACAAGTACAACCAGCATAATGGTGGTGAATCCACCTCCAAAATTCGTGGAAATTTTAAAGAAGTTAACACAATTTAGTGAATTTGGAGGTAACTTAAATGATGCTATCAGAGACCGACTGGTGTGTGGTTTAAGGTGTGAATCAACCCAGAAGAAATTCCTAACAGAAAGGAACCTGGACTTAAATAAAGCCCCAGAAATAGCAGTCTTGATAGAACTAGCAGCCAAGGAAGCTCAATAGCTAAGCTCAAGCACAGAGTTTGCAAAAGGGCAGCTGAGAGATGAGTACAAATGCAGACTCCAAATTGCCATTGGTGCCGAAAAAACAGTTATGCAGTGGCAAATTGCTGACATAAAGAAACAGTATGAAGAAACTGAGGCAAAAATGGGCATGTTTGAGGAAGAAATATGAACAACACACAGCAAAAGTACAGAAACTGAAGAGTAGGAATAAAATCTACATGATACACTGCCATCATGAGAAAAGCCGAGATCCTCAGTCTGAAGAAGAGCTGTTATTAAACATTGCTGGATCCACCAGTCAATAGTGTGTCACTCCCTTACTGAATAACAAACCAGTTAGAATGGAGGTGGACACAGAATGGCAATTTCATTGATAACTGAAGTGTTTTTCAGAAGCAACTGAATTCCATTGCGTTGAGACCTAAAGAATTGTACTAGCTAGTGCTGCCGTTAAGGGGTTGTATGGATGTGAATGTTTAGGCATATGGCGAGTCTGAAGATTTGTTTTTGCTCTTTACTAAATTCAATGAGTGCTTGGAATCCTGGTACATGAATCTCAAAATATTGGCATGCAGTTGCAGCAAGTGATTAGGAATGCAAATGGATTGTTGTTATTTATTGCAAGGGGAATGGAATATAAAAGTAAGGAACAATTGCTGCAACTGTACAGAGTCTTTGTAAGACTCCATCTGCAGTAGAATGTATGTTTTTGGTCTCCTTATTGCATGAGAGGCAGTTCAGAGAAGGTCCACTTAGATGATTCCAATATGAGGGATTATCATATGAGGAAAGTTTGTACAGGTTGAGCCTACGCCCATTGAAGTGGAGAAGAATGAGAAGCCATATTGAAAGATAAGATTCTTACAGAACTTGATACGGGGCATGCTAAGGGGATGTCTTGACTTCCAAAGTAGTCTAGAACTAGGGGACACAGTTTTAAAAATTATAGATCTCCCAGTTAACACAGAGATAAGTTGATTTTTTTTTCTCTCTGAAGATTGTTAGTCTGAATCCCCAGTGAACAGTGGAAGCAGTGAATATATTCATGGCTGAGTTAGATTTTGATTGACATGAGTTAAGAGGAGCAGAAAGAAAAGTGGAAATGAGGCCACAATAATTTCAGCCATGATCTTATCTAATGGCAGAGCAGGTTTGAGGGGATAAGTAGCCTATTTCTCCTCCTAATTCTTTTGCCTTTGTGAGACCGCACTGGCGAACCAGGTGATAGTTCTTAGGAATCTCAAAGCAAAAATGCAGAAGAAGAAAGTCCCATGTGAGGAAAAGGAGTGGAGACAGAAATCGGTTATCAATCTCACCATGCAGCTTGCAAATAACGACAGTGCCTGTGATTCAATTTGAATGCATCTGTTTGTTATGTCTGTCATAGCTGACTGAACAACTGGGAGTATGTGAAACCTGCGAAACATGGGTGTGATGCTTACAGCATTGTTAAGTGCGAGAGTGAATGTGGATATGAGAATCCTGTTTGCTGATGAGAGTATAGTTCATTGAACTATGCGCAAGCATTTGCCTGGAGATGCCATTTAAAGATATATTTAATAACTGTGGCCACTCCATGAGATAATTGACATTATGGCAGCACTCCTGAAGGTTGACATCTGAATTTGGCTGCCTTAGTCACTGGCTCCCATGCCTTTCTCTGGAGATGTCTTGAGTGTGTTCTGGCAGAGTCTGTTGTCCCAGAATGTAGTCCTGAGCTCCACCCAAGTGAAGTTTAATACAATTGTTCACAACTGCCAAACAATATTTTACCTGACAGTGAGGTGAGAGTGGTTGCCATTGACAACAAGGAAGGAATTGACTGAATATGTGTGAAGAAGCCATAATTCAGTAAGAATCAGGGGTAACTCTCCAATGATTTGAGGTATAGCTAGCTTAAAGGAATATGTGGTTATTGGAGGCCAGTCCTCACAACCTCAAAACATTGGCATTATCCCAAGGAACTCCAATGTGTGACCACTGTCAGTTGCTTCATTAATTAACTTCTATTATTAGGACAGAAGTGAACTATTAGGTAGGAGTAGCATTTTATTCAGCTCTGTTTGGAAATCCTCATTGTGTGTCTGCATGTACCAAGCACTGGAAAACATTCAGGTTTGGGCTCATAAGTGGCAAGTACCATCCATCTTACTTAAGTGCCAGCCAAAAACCATCTCCAATAAGGGAACAGCTAACCATCCATCCTTGAAATTGATAAACATTACCATTGCTGAATTCCTCACTATCAAGACGTTGAGGACCATCATTGACCAAAAATTAACAAGACTAAAAAGGAAGAAAATCTGCTATTCTTGTTTTGGCTGAACTTGTATCTCTGGACCTATAGCAAAATGATTGACTCCTAACTACTATCTGGACAATCAGGGATGGGCAATATATATGTGGCCATTCTGTGATGCCCAATCCCATGAATAACGTTTTGATAAAAGCAAGTCAGAGGTTGGGAATTCAGTTGTAAGTAACTCACCACATAGTACTTCAAAATCTTTTCAAAATCTGGGTGATGGAATACTCCTTAATTACATTGAGTGCAGACTCAATAATATTTAACCAGGTTGACACCATCTAAAACAAAGCAATCTGTCTACTTGATACCATTAATTTAAATATTCACTCCTTCCATTACTAATGTACAGTGACAACAGTATGAACCATCTACAAAATACATTGTAGCAATTCATCAAGCCTCCTTTGAAGGTATCTTCCAAACCTGTAATCACTACTGCCTATATGAACAAGGCCAACGGGCATGTGGAAACACCAAGATCTCTACATTCTCTTCCAAGTTGCACATTGTCCTGACTTGGAGCTTTATACTATACTTTCTTTGTCACTGGGTCAAAATCCTGGAACTCCTGTCATAACAGCACGTGGGTATAACTATAGGATATGAGGCTGTATCTTTTTTTGGCTTATCGCAAATTGTGTTGAGTTTTTGGAGAGTTTTCCCCATTTACTATCACCCACTACCACCACCACACCCTCCGACATCATTAACCCAGCATGCCCCCTGCGCTGCATTTGTAGCGGAAATTCATTTCATGCTCTGATTACTGGATTTGCTGCAAACAAATGAAGTCTTGCCACTTGAATCTATTTAGAATAGTAGTCTACTGAAAATAACTGAATCTTCCCTTTGAATTCAAATAAATTGGTTGCTAAATCTTCTGGTCTTTCCTTCTGAGGAAATTGATGGCTCTATTGTCCCCTGACTATTTATGGCACACCTGTGAAATGACAAAATGAAATATACAATTTTATTCAAAATGCCCAGTCACCATACTGATTTGGTCTCTTGCTATATATTTTGTAATGCCTACATGTTCCCAATGATGTCTTTATAGATTCTTATGACTTTGGTGTAGCTTTTCTATGTTCATATCAATAAATATCACACTTTTGTCAAGAGTTGTTTTGCTTATGGCAGATTTTCAATATTTGATTTGCTGGACAATATTTTGACACCTTTGCAGACAGCGTTGTCTAAGCTTTAAGCACTCCTCATCTGTTTTCTGAGCTGCAAACATTTTTTGAGTTTTCTTTCAGTTGCTGGTCAGGTAATGATAATTGCAGTAGAATCTGAGCCCACTTCTTCAATTAGATCCAACTTTCTATGTTTGCTTGATCCACTGCTGCCCTTGATAGTGCATCAATCATTTATTTGTACCTTGACTGTTATAGTCGAGAGTGTGGTGCTGGAAAAGCACAGCAGGTCAGGCAGCATCCTGACCTTCAGGCGAATCAACGTTTCGGGCATAAGCCCTTCGTCTGGAATCACTGACAATTATAAACATATCTCATCGTTGTAAGCCTGACTCTTTGTATTTGCTGTGACATTTTTAAGATCTCCTTTAATCTTAATAACATGAGAATTGGCGTATGGTCCACCTTGACCTGGAATCTCAATGCTCTGAGATAGTCTGCGAACCTTTTACATCCCCATATACTGTCAATGCTTGCTTTCTGATTATGGATCCTGATCTTTACCTGAGTAGTTTTTCAGATTATCCTTTCTAATGTTAAATTCTTCTTAGATTGGAGGAAATCTGATGATTTTTTTTGTTCCATGTTCCAGCTACATTGCAATCTATAATTCATCCTATAAGGCTCCAGACCTACAGTACAAATCTGTTAAAAATCAATTCTCCCTGTCATTGAGATTGTTGATTGAATCTTGCTCTTCCTATAAATGCATTTTTGGGGCTAAAGTATGCATCAAATGTATAAGTTAAGGCCTCATACTCTGTGGTAGTTTCTCCCATGCTTTGGCTTACCAGAGCACCATCTGCAATTGTACTTGCACATATAGAAACATGTTGACTTCGTGTCACTGCTCCTATGCATGCAAACCTGTTGGTCACAAAGCCTTGTAAAGTTCTGTCCTGCTCTTCAGAATCTTTGCACTCTGCTGGTTGGCATTTATAGGCTCTTTACTGGCCTTAGAAGTACTCGCACATTTTCAGCTTTGTGTTCAAAGTTTCAAGTTCTGCCCTGGCCTTTGGAGTCTTCCTGCTTTGTTGCTGCATCTTGCGGATTATAATCTGACTTCAAATCCTGATTGTGGAGGTTTCTTTTGCTACCACCACGTTTTATTCTATGCTTTAGAGTCATAGAGATGTACAGCATGGAAACAGATGCTTCGGTCCAACCCGTCCATGCCGACCAGATATCCCAATCCAGTCTAGTCCCACCTGCCAGCACCTGACCCATATCCCTTCAAACCCTTCCTATTCATATACCCATCCAAATGTCTCTTAAATGTTGCAATTATACCAGCCTCCACCACATCCTCTGGCAGCTCATTCCATACACGTACCACCCTCTGTGTGAAAAAGTTGCCCCTTATGTCTCTTTTATATCTTTCCCCTCTCACCCTAAACCTATGCCCTCTAGTTCTCGACTCCCCAAACCCAGGGAAAAGACTTTACCTATTTACCCTATCCATGCCCCTCATAATTTTGTAAACCTCTATAAGGTCACCCCTCAGCCTCCGACGCTCCAGGGAAAACAGCCCCAGCCTGTTCAGCCTCTCCCTGTAGCTCAGATCCTCCAACTCTGGCAACATCCTTGTAAATCTTTTCTGATCCCTTTCAAGTTTCACAACATCTTTCTGATAGGAAGGAGACCAGAATTGCATGCAGTATTCCAACAGTGGCCTAACCACTGTCCTGTACAGCTGCAACATGACCTCCCAACTCCTGTACTCAATACTCTGACCAATAAAGGAAAGCATACCAAACGCCTTCTTCACTATCCTATCTACCTGCGACTCCACTTTCAAGGAGCTATGCACCTGCACTCCAAGGTCTCTTTGTTCAGCAACACTCCCTATACACCTTACCATTAAGTGTATACGTTCTGCTAAGATTTACTTTCCCAAAATGCAGCACCTCGCATTTATCTGAATTAAACTCCATCTGCCACTTCTCAGCCCATTGGCCCATTTGGTCCAGATCCTGTTGTAATCTGAGGTAACCCTCTTCGCTGTCCACTACACCCCCAATTTTAGTGTCATCTGCAAACTTACTAACTGTACCTCTTATGCTCGCATCCAAATCATTTATGTAAATGACAAAAAGTAGAGGGCCCAGCACCGATCCTTGTGGCACTCCACTGGTCACAGGCCTCCAGTCTGAAAAACAACACTCCACCACCACCCTCTGTCTTCTACCTTTGAGCCAGTTCTGTATCCAAATGGCTAGTTCTCCCTGTATTCCATGAGATCTAACCTTGCTAATCAGTCTCCCATGGGGAACCTTGTCGGACGCCTTATTGAAGTCCATATAGATCACATCTACTGCTCTGCCCTCATCAATCTTCTTTGTTACTTCAAAAACCTCAATCAAGTTTGTGAAACATGATTTCCCACGCACAAAGCCAAGTTGACTATCCCGAATCAGTCCTTGCCTTTCCAAATACATGTACATCCTGTCCCTCAGGAATCCCTCCAACAACTTGCCCACCATCAAGGTCAGGCTCACTGGTCTATAGTTCCCTGGCTTGTCTTTATCACCCTTCTTAAACAGTGGCACCACGTTTGTCAACCTCCAGTTTTCCAGCACCTCACCTTTAACTATCGATGATACAAATATCTCAGCAAGAGGCCAAGCAATCACTTCTCTAGCTTCCCACAGAGTTCTCGGGTACACCTGATCAGGTCCTGGAGATTTGTCCACTTTTAACCTCTGTAATCTGGACATTTTGCAAGATGTCACCATCTATTTCCCTACAGTCTATATCTTCCATATCTTTTTCCACAGTAAATACTGAAGCAAAATATTCATTCAGTATCTCCCCCATTTTCTGTGGCTCCACACAAAGGCTGACTTGCTGATCTCTGAGGGGCCCTATTCTCTCCCTAGTTATCCTTTTGTCCTTAATATATTTGTAAAAACCCTTTGGATTCTCCTTAATTGTATTTGCCAAAGCTATCTCATGTCTCCGTTTTGCCCTCCTGAATTCCCTCTTAAGTATACTCCTACTTTCTTTATACTCTTCTAAGGATTCACTCGATCTATCCTGTCTATACCTGACATATGCTTCCTTCGTTTTCTTAACCAAACCCTCAATTTCTTTAGTCATCCAGCATTCCCTGTACCTTCCAGCCTTCCCTTTCACCCTGACAGGAAAATACTTTCTCTGGATTCTTGTTATCTCATTTCTGAAGGCTTCCCATTTTCCAGCCGTGCCTTTACCTGTAAACATCTGCCTCCAATCAGCTTTTGAAAGTTCTTGCCTAATACCGTAAAGATTGGCCTTTCTCCAATTTAGAACTTCAACTTTTAGATCTGGTCTATCCTTTTCCATCACTATTTTAAAACGAATAGAATTATGGTTGCTGGCCCCAAAGTGCTCCCCCACTGACACCTCAGTCATCTGCCCTGCCTTATTTCCCAACAGTAGGTCTAGTTTTGCAACTTCTCTAGTAGGTACATCCACATACTGAATTCGAAAATTGTCTTGTACACACTTAAGAAATTCCTCTCCATCTAAACTTTTAATACTATGGCAGTCCCAGTCTATGTTTGGAAAGTTAAAATCCCCTACCATAACCACCCTATTATTCTTACAGATAGGTTAATACTTCTACAAGCATGGTTCAATATCTCTGTATCTCTGGTCTGGTCTACACATACATGCCTAGACATTGCTGACTCCTTAACCAACTTCTAAACTAATGTTTTTCAACTCCTTCAGTACCATAATGTTCTTTATTTACAACTGTACTTTACTGAATATGCTCTCTGATATAGTGTCTAAAACCTCTCTCTCTACCTGCCTCTTTCCAGTTTGGTGTCTTCTAGTATGATGTGCCAATGTCAGAATTACATCATTTCCATCTTCCAGTATACTACAGGGATATTTGTGTGTCAGATTGAAATAAATGACAAGCTTGCTTGCTTAAACATAATAAGAGTCATGATTATAGAGTAATAGCAGGTTCATTTGGCAAGTAATAGATGAACAACAATTAACATGAGTCTCAGTAATCTAATACATTAAGAGTGGATCAATTCTGATGGCCACAGATTTATATTCTGAAATCTAAATAAAATTTAACTCCATGCCAAATTGTCTGGAAAAGATAATCAGTGAACAATGGTTTGAATATTCATGGGCTTCTGCAGCATTCTTTAATTGTGTCCTGCTAAATGTTTGTGGCTTGCTAGGGAAATACGGTTCTAGACATTTAAAAAAAAATACACAGAAGAAGAATAGAATAATCATTTCTCAGGCCAGCCACATTGTACAGAATACTTCCACCCCCTTCTGAAGAAGAGACTTGAGACTAGTATCTTTCCACTTGCAGCAATTAAGGCATCTCAATTGTTTCCATTGATATTATTTCAATACCTGTGATTACTGATGCCTGATTTTGGTTTACTGTTTAAGTTCAAGGCCATTATATACAAAATGGGGGAAAAACATTACTTTGCTTCTAGCTACTCACTAGGAATGGCATGATGCATATGAATTTTCCTTCTACTTTGTAAACAATAGACAAACTGGTGTTCCGGTTTCCAACCACAGTCCAAAGATATGCAGGTTGAGTGGATTGACTATGCTAAGTTTCTCCTTAGTGTCTCAGGATGTGCAGGTTAAGTGGGTTATCTATGGGAAATGCAGGGTTTTGAGGATAGGCTAGGGTGGGGTGGAATGGTCTTCAGAGGTGCATGACACAATGGGCTGAATGGTCACCTTTCCACACTGTAGGAATTCTGCACCAAAGGTGAGCCGTCCCTGTATGCAAAGCGTTCTTGAAATAGCATTGCAATGATACATGCTTGTGCACCCAGCATTGCAAATCTCTGCATGCTGAGCATCCTGCAAATGTTTTGGAGAAGTACCATGGTGGTTATGATGGGTTGATAAATGTCAGATGATGCCATGTCTATCGATGAGGGGTATATGCAACTGGCCATGCCCTGAAATGCTGTTTAGGCCTAAGAAACATGGAGGTCCTTCATACCCAACTGTGAGCAGAACTTGCCAGGCACTCACTCTGACTTCCATGTTAAGGTTTTTGAACCTTTATTTAAAAAGGGAAGCACTGTGGATGTTGGAAATCAGAAACAAAAACAGAACTGGCTGGAAAACCTTAGCATCTCTGGCAGTGTTTGTAGAGAGAAATCAGAGTTATGTGACCTTTGTTCAGAAGTGAACAGGCTTTTGTTTTGGTAAGGTAGCAAGCTGCATGCTAACGAATCAAGTTTAAATTTAGATTACTTACAGTGTGGAAACAGGCCCTTCGGCCAACAAGTTCACAAATACTCTGAAGGGCAACCCATCCAGACCCATTCCCCTACATTTGCCCTAACACTACGGGCAATTTAGTATATCCAATTCCCCTGGCCTGCACATCTTTGGACTGTGGGAGGAAACCGGAGCACCCGGAGGAAACCCACGCAGACACGGGAGAATGTGCAAACTCCATACAGACAGTTGCCTGAGGTGGGAATTGAACCCGGGTCTCTGGCGCTGTGAGGCAGCAGTGCTAGCCACCGTGCCGCTGCCACTGTGCCGCTGTGCCACTGTGCCGCTGTTGAGGCATTAATTAGGAGTTTCACAAACCAGAATCAATGTTAATTGGCAACTCACCTCTGCCTTGTGAAACATTTGCCCCACTCCTTGACAAAATTATAAAAGAGAGAATGTGCTGCTTCTGATGTCAAGAGGGATGCACCAGACTTCTTGTCTAATTCTGCCACAAATCCCACGTCACTCAGACGTCGATAAGATTCTGCCAAGTGAGCCACTATTGCACAGAATGAGGCAACTTAGCCCTTATGTGCTTTATTGGAAATACTTCTAAAGTTTCTAAGGTTGAATTTGCTGGAAAGATTTTCATAATATAAAAGATATAGGATCACTGAAACTTTTAGGTTCATGATTCTAAGATGCAATGTGCGTTATTTTTGATCAAGAAAAGAGCTGGCATGTGATATCCTCAGTATTAGACAAACTATGGGGTTCTTTTTCACTGGAACATAGGAGGTTGTGGGGTGATTTTATAGAGGTTTAGTAAATCATGAGGGGCATTGATAAGGTGAATAGCAAAGGTCTTTCCTTAAGGAGGGGGGAGTTCAAACTAGGGGCATATTTTTATGGTGAGAGGAGAAAGGTTTAAAAAGGACATGAGGGGCAACGTTTTTACACAGAGAGTGGTTATACTTGGAATGAACTACTAGAGGAAGTGATGGATGTAGGTACAGTTGAAGTGTTTAAAAGACACTGCATTCGTATCTCCTCAGTGACTGGTAACCACCTCTCCGATAAATCTAGCTGTTGAGTACAGAACCTAAAAGGAATTACGCGGTCTTCTATATATTTTCTAATCAACAAGTCACATTATAAGTATTGCATACAGTGCAGCTAACCATTCTCTCCTACTTTTAGCTCTCATGATTCGGTTTCTCTCTGTTCTGGCCTACTGTCAATAATCTCCTTGTCTGTCTGCCCCTTTCAGATCTGTTTCTCCCTCTCGGGTCTGTCTATACCTAGTCACTCACCCCACCATCCCCCATATTCAGCATAAGTAAAATGTTAACGCTGCTTTCTCTCCACGGATGCTGCCAGACCTTCTGTACTTCTCCAGCGATTTCTGTTTTGGTTCAGATCTCCAGCATCTGCAGTTTTTTGTTTTATTTTTATGCTGATACATTTAGTTTCTCTTTAGAAAAATAGTATATGCCTACCTTATGTTGATTATTGATCAGGCTTTAAGAGTCTTAAGTTTACTGAGTCCAAGGCAGGTAGATGTTGATAAGCTACATATCAGCCATACTGTCTGATACTATTACCAGATTTTTATCTCTGAATGTATGCTATTAGATGTATTACTTTGAAAATGTACAATACTGACACCATGGAACAACATTTGGAAAAGGTGAAAAATAGGTCCTGTCATGACACATTAGGGTAGCACCCCATAAATTGAGCCCTACTATTCCCAAAGTCATATCCAATTTTCAAGGTTTATTTTTCAAAGGTATGTGCACATTATCCCAATTTACCTGACTTTCAGGCCAAGGTTGATAGTCCAGTTATTCTAAGTTTCGATATCAAATAAAAGGATAAAAACCATTGGCATATTACACTATTACCGCTTTTAGATTAGATTAGATTAGATTAGATTACTTTACAGTGTGGAAACAGGCCCTTCGGCCCAACAAGTCCACACCGACCCGCCGAAGCGCAAACCACCCATACCCCTACATTTACCCCTTACCTAACACTACGGACAATTTAGCATGGCCAATTCACCTGACCTGCACATCTTTGGAACTGTGGGAGGAAACCGGAGCACCCGGAGGAAACCCACGCAGACACGGGGAGAATGTGCAAACTCCACACAGTCAGTCGCCTGAGGCGGGAACTGAACCCGGGTCTCTGGCGCTGTGAGGCAGCAGTGCTAACCACTGTGCCCCGTGCCGCTTTGTGTACACACACACAGATTATTGGTGGAGGTAGAAAAACTGGAAAGTCAGTTCACTGTTTTCACTTCCCAATTCTGATGGTGAGATAATCTCACTTTGGCTAGTCAGGCCCTTAGTGTTCACTTGTCTTTCACCGGAAACTTATATACGGTTGTAAGATATACAGAGTGACTGATTCACTTGGAAAATGTCTCTCATTTATCAATTCAAAAGTCACAGCTCACAGCAACTGCTGCAGGGCAGGTAATTGGTTTTCTTCACCTTTAAATTGGTTTGTTTTACTGCAGAGATTAGATGAATTCTGCTGGGGAGAATAACAGCACACCCTACCATGTCTATCCTCTGTATGTCTGTGTCTCTGTAACTTGTTTCCAGTTCTAATCTGCTGAGTTAGTGAGAACCAATCAGCTACAGCAGTAAACAACTCTTCAGCTCTGAGTCATCTGCTCGGTTCAACACAGTTCTTGGAGTAAGAGATGTTGGATAGCTAAGTGGATGATTTAGGCAACAAAAGTAATATTTGTTTTGGCAACAGAGTTAAGGTTGCTGATTGAATATTCTGTTGCAATAAGCCTAAGTTTAGCTAGTTTCCATATTGAATCATTCAAAAAGGGCAGGATGGTTAGCTCCACATTTATTCAACCTTTTTTATTTTGAAGTATTTATGTGTACAGTGTAAACAAGTGACTCCTAAATATCACACTACCAGCTTGACTAATATTTTACTCTTATAATAATGCCAAAAATATTTTTTGAGAACTAGGAAGTTGATTGTCTTCATTCAATCATTATCCATTATTCTTTCCACACTCTACTCATCTGCATTCATTTTCCAACAGACAGATTGCCCACTGACTTAACCAGAAATAGCATCTGCCTCATTATCGACTTGAGAATCTTCACTGAGATTTTTGAAGTTACTCCAAATGCTTTGTGAACATTCAAAATTGCAGAAAGAGTAGGAAAATAATGTGAAAGTAGATTTGTGTAGAATTGTGGTCGTAGTTGAGTTTCCGTGAAACTATCCAAATAAAAGAAATAATGGCAAATTTAATGTGAATTGTAAGGATTAAACATTTGCCAGAAACAGTGGTCACATCTGATTGCAACCATAGGAAAGAGATACCAAGTGAAGTCTGTAGTTACTTATATTACTAATCCACCAAAGGATTAGCTCCGTTGGCTGCATGGTTGGTTTGCAAAGCAGTGTGATGCCAACAGTGTGGGTTCAATTCCCATCCTGGCTGAGGTTACTATGAAGGACTGTCCTTCTTAACTTCTTCCCCCTGCCTGAGGTATGGTGGCCCTCAGGTTAAATCACCACCAGGTATCTCTTGTCTAATGAGAGAGCAGCCCTATGGTCTGGTAAGGTTATAGTGACTTGACTTGAACCCATCAAAATGCTCAAGTCAGGTCTCTGTGGTACTTTATTTTGTGCAGTTGATTAAATCACTGAGTTACTGTGATACCAGTCATATTCAATTTTTATTTTTCTATTAGGATTCAAAGATCTTTACCAGATACCTTTGGAGAAAATCAACAGCCCTTTCTGTTGTATTATTGGGGACTGGTACACGAATAATATAAAAACAGATTGTTTGTTAGAGGTGTTTGACTTTAGAGAATACACAGGGTTAGAGGGGATAGGATCTCTCACCGAAAGCTAGCATAGGCTCAGCAGGCTGAGTGGCCCCTTCTGTGTTGTAACTATTCCATGTTTGTACCACTAAAATCTGATCTGTGTACCTCCAGATATTCATTGTAATGTCTGTGAAAAGGGACATTAGTCCGGCCTCCAGGACATGGCACCAGATTGCTTGTTATTTTCAGAGATCTAAGAAGAGTTTATACTTGTGTATACAGAGTGAAACGTGAACCCTTGTGAGAGAGGGGACTAGATTTGAAGGGATATTGGTCACGACCCTTAAGGCATTCTAAATCACTTTCTAAAAAGTTTGAATATGGGGAAAGAACCAATATGGAAGTATTTAAGTGTGACCACCTTCTCTGCAGTAATCGCCCAAAAGAAAGGGACAGTATATATAGTCACCAGTGTTGTGGCCTCCTTGGATGTTTTATTGAATTGATTCTTGCAACTGTTGGTTTGCTCTTGGATTCCCTATCATTACTTTCCAATTCTCCTGAAGCAGTGAAATCGGCTTACCCTACTATTAAAGTTTCTAATAATATACTACAATAACAGACTCTATTTTATTTCTCCACCTTTCAATTGTTGAGAGATTTCTAAACTTTGCCAACCACTGGATCTGTCCCAACTGTTTTTCCCACTTTTCTATGTTAATTCCTGACATTTGACAAGTCAGCACTAAACTATGCAATGAGCTCTGGGCAGAGTCTTCCCAGCCCTTGAATGATGGAAGTAGCGGCAATTCAGTTGGTGAGCTACACAGTTGGGGTTCAGGTCACTCATCAGTCAGAGGCCTGTCTTTCCAAGTCAGTCAGGGGTGTGGGGTATGGTCAGTTCAGAGGGTCTCCTCACTGAAAGTCAATGGGAGGTTAACAGGGGCCACTGCTGCTTTGGTGAGAAGTTAATTGCCATTGCTGGGGAGACCAGACAAGAAGTAAACAAACCGCTTTTGTTTGTCATGTCTCTACCAGACTATTCTTTCCCTTTTTGAAATTAATTATGTGTTTTTGTGTGTATTTGTTGCATTTTTAATTCTTTCTTTCACTAAGAATGCCTTGTAACTGGATCCTTCATTTAGATGTAGTTAATGCTTTTTTTAATTGAAGATAACTGCATGCTAAACAAATGCGGAAATTAATAAAAATATTTATTGCCATTGAGTGAGAAGAGGGTAAGGAGGAAAGCTGATTCCCACTTTTTATCTTTGAAAGTCCAGCTTAATGCAGTTGGTTTAATTATCCTCATGCAAAGACCTGTCAGCATAAAGTGCCAATTGCTCATCAATTGGTCAAGCAAGGAAATGACAAATTTTAATCTTGAATGCAAACTACTGTCTGAAATACCAAAGGAACATAGGATATGTGCATATTTTCAATAAAGAGATTATAACATTCAATTAGTTTATATTTTTGTGGGAGTTCCTCATGGGTAAGAGCTAAGCAAATAGGGTTTTAAGCAAACCACATATTTAGGAATCTCTTGTAAATGTTTGAAGACTGTAAGGGAACAGATGGAAGCTGGATGTTTTAGAAATAAGATGCTGTATTTACTGAGACAGCTTTTGATTCTCACACTGAATAAATTACTTCGAAAGATATCAATAGCAATTTAGAGAACATATGCAAATGACAAAACCATTCAAAAGGATAAATTTTGCTAAACTTTCCGTAAATAAATGTTTCTTATTTAAATAGTTCCTGCAAGCAGAACATGTTTTGAGTATGAAATTCCCTACGAAAACCTCACTTTTGTTCCAGAGTTGTATCAAGTTTCCCCTAGCCGGTTAAAAAAATGCTTGAATTTGAATTATTTAATTTCTGACTTGTATACTTCAAGCCTTCAGCAATTTTATAATTATTTACCAGATGGCTCTTCTGTTCAGTTAGCTTCCATTGAATGTTATATATTAGTTAATTCAAGATTTGCATCTGAACTGAAACGGTTGCTGAGCGTGAAATTCAATCATGTACTACACAGGCTTGCCTGTTTGAGGCCAGACACTACCATGAGCTGGTATCTTTGTAGCTTGCACACTGTGCACCATTAACGTGGAGAAGTAGATGCAAACACTTATTGAACCTAAACAAATGAAAACAATGCTAATCTGATGTCATATAACCCAACTGGCTAATGCAATTGGACCATGTGGATCCTAGCACCATTCCCAAAACAAAGCATGAAGAAGCAAGATGCAGTGATATTTTTAAAGTGTGTCGACCACCCATATAAGATCACTCGAATTTCTGTGATACTAATGCTAGATAGTCTGGTGCAGATCCTGGAGGTGATCTTCTTGGTCAACTACTTCCCCTCTCTGCTGAGAGTGGTTATTGAGGGTCACCTGGCCCCTGCAAGACCATGGTGTTTCTCTCCTCTTACCCACCTGCAGAGTAATGTCAGCAGTGCCACATCAGTCAGTGTGCAGTGGTGCCTATCTTTCAGACATTTCTAAGACAGCAATCTTTTTTTTTCCCCAAGCTTGCCTTTAACAAAATAAACCATATTGCACGTTTGAGAAAGAATACCAAAGGTGCCATGTGCAGACCACCTGAGCAGAATTGTGAGAACATCAGAGCTTCGCACTCAGGTTCCTGTGCTGAAATCATTCAGAGGAGATGGGAATCCAATTTTGTGTTTTACTGATCTCAATCTCAATGGTGAAATCATTCCGAAAAGTTGGAACCATTGAAATTCTTGTCTGCCAATTTTCTGTTGACTCGATGGAGTAATTTGCTGACTGACACATTATCAGCATTAACTGATCATATGCTTGATGGCTCAAACTTACAATGTTGTGACAACTCTATTCAAAGATAAATCTCATCCATAATATCTAATAGAATAGGAAGAGGGTATTTAGCATTGAAATAATTTGCCCATCCAAATGTCATATATCCCTTTTAACGCTCAACTATTCATTTTCTTTCACTGAAATATTAAAATATTTTGCTTGTAAATTCTGACAGCATCCTGTGATTTTCTCTTATCTACAGCCATATAATAAAATAAAATTTGAGTAAAATAGTTCGCACTGTGGTCAATTATTACTGAACTCTTTTTCCACAAAGTAGCAGCTGGTTATTGTATCCTTAAATATTGTGCTGAACTTTTGCAGGGTCTACTGAAACAACTGGTAAAGCAACTGGAGAAAGAAAAGAAAAGTCTTGAAAACCAGCTGAAAAATTATGAGTGGAGAATAGAACAAGAAGCAAAGGTTTGTATTCCATCCTTTGTTTGGCAGTTCGGACTCCTAATTAAACCAATATCCATTTATTCTGAGTGGGAAAAAAAAGAGGGTAAATTTCCTGATGCTCTATTGTCAGTGTTGAAGTGCACTGTAATATTTTTGTTCTCTGTTCAATTCAGACTCATTACAAACATGGCTCACAATTGTATGAGTTGGACCAATGAATTCATCCTAAACATAGCTAGTAGCGAGTCCTAAACAATTAGCCAGTTCCTAACAGCAGGTCTTAATAAATGACAGGATTGTAGGCCCCAGTACTAAATTATGAGAATTGATATTATTTTCAAGTTTATGGCAACAACTTGACATATTGTCTTGGGTGGTGATCAACTACAGATTGTATGGTACTGTCTGATGGATATATTGCCAGATCTACATAATTATATAAATGCACCGCTACACATTGAATATTGACATGCTCAAACTCATTGTTAGTAGGAAATTTATATTTAGCAGGGACTATTGCATGACTCCAATAGGTTACATAAATCAACTCTATTGTGCTAGTTTTACTATGCTTAACACAAATGTATATTTTGAATCAATTCATCAGGTCTGAGGAAGACGAGGGGTTTTGATTAACTGTTGTTAGAAATGGGTTCGTACTTCAGGATTCAAATTGCTACAAAGCATTTATAGGTAAACTCAGTGATCAGTTACATAACTTTGGTTGGTTCTACCTACTGTGATATGGACATTATAGAAATCAAACTCATTGTTTTCTATACATATTTGTTTTGAGATGTACTTAGTCAGAAGAGTTTGCATCTTGCATTGAATTATCTCCATTAAGATTTTGAGAAAGTGCATAAATGTTTAATGATTTTCCCTTTGGATTTCTGAAAACCATCCAAAGATTATTCCTGATAGAAATAGTTATTTTATTTCAGAGCAATCAAAATAATTCATAAATAATCAGTACTCTCCTCTCCAACACTATATGAAATATTCTTCCCTTTTTACATTATCATTCTTAGACATGTCCTGATGGGTGCGAGACAAAACGCTTCAACCAACTCTGAAAAACATGCTCAAGGAGAAAATAGGATAAATGCAATTGAAGCAATGGACAGTTATCACATTTGAAAGTTTGGGTAATATTGCTTTTAAGAGGTTAACAGCTAAAAAGGTATGATCAGAAACTGATCTGGAATTACTGTGGTAGAGGAGTTGGGCTTGCAGAGTTGGAGACAAGGTATCCACAGTGCCGTCATGACTATGCAGGTGGATTATTTGATTCGGAACTTTGGAAGCTAAATTGCTTAAACGCACTCATCAAATTCAAAAGCTGTAAAACCCATTTAATTCATTAGATCAGGGAAACATTTGTAAATTAGGGATAATTAACCTAAAGTTCAAGTTAAGCATATCTCAGGGTAGCTGCATCATTAAGGAGGTGCATTGAGCCTAAGATGAGTCTATGGATTTAATTTACCCAAGTGAGTTTTTGCTGGGAGAGGTTCGTTCCAGTTTGCAGCTGCACAATTGCTGAAGTATAAGTGGTCCCAAGCAGCACAAATAGAAATGAGGACAAGACTAGTTTAGTTTTGATGCCAGCTCTCTTAGATATAATTAAATTGTATTTCCAAACTAACTATCAAAAGCTAAACATCTGATAACATTCACTTGGACAAGGTACTGAAACCCAATGTGAAGTTAGCGTGTGCGGATATTTTATTCCATTTCAATCCCCATTTTAAAGAGGAACCTGAGAAAGTCATATTAATTCTCAGGGACCAGATCTTTGGGGATTTCAGGGTGAGAAGTATGAAAGATTTCTTCCAGAAATTCTCCATTTAAGCACATGTTCATGTTGTACACCAAACTTATCTATAAGAAGAAACCCTAACCTTCGATATTGTGGGAAGTTAGGGACAAAATTGTGGGGCGCCTAGCAGAGATATTTGTATCACTAACAATGACAGGTGAGGTGTCGGAAGACTGGACGATGGCTAATGTTGTGCCTTTATTTCAGAAAGGTTGCAAGGAAACAACAGATCAGTGAGTCTGATGTCAGTAATGGGTAAGTTGTTGGAAGGGATTCTGAGAGACAGAAACTACATGCATTTGGAAAGAGAAGGACTGATAAGGGATTGTCAGCATGGCTTTGTGCATGGGAAATTGTGTCTTACAAACTTGACTGAGTTTTTTAAAGAAGTAAATAAAAAGATTCATGAGGGAGGAGTGGTAGTCATTGTTTACTTGGACTTTAGTAAAGGCTTTGACAAGGTTCCACATGGTCGACTGGTTAGTAAAGTTAAATCACATGGGATCCAGGGAGAGCTAACCAATTGGATACAAAATTAGCTTTACAGTAGGAGATGGAAGGTGGTGGTAGAGGGTTGTTCAGACTGGAAGCCTGTGACCAGCAGTATGCTGCAAGGTTTGGTGCTGGGTCCATCATTGTTCATTATTCATATCAACAATTTGGATGAGAATATAGGAAGTATAGTTAGTAAGTTTGCAGATGGTACCGATATTAGTGATATAGTGGACAGTGAAGAAAGTTATCAAAAAGTGCAACAGGATCTTGATCAGCTGTGCCAATGGGTCAAGGAATGGCAGATGGAGTTTACTTTAGTTAAATGTGAGGTGTTGCATTTTAGGAAGACAAATCAGGACAGAATTTACACAGATAATGGAAGGTCCTGAGGTGTGTTGTCAAACAGAGAGACCTAAGGTACATAATTCCTTCAAAGTGGAATCATAGGTAGACAGGATGGTGAAGAAGGCTTTTGGTACGTTTGCCTTAATCAGTCCGAGCATCGAGTAAAGGAGTTGGGATGTCATGTTACGTCTGTTATTAAACTGGAATGATACAGAGACTGGAGGGTTTCAGTTAAAAGGAGAGGTTGGATAAACTAGGACATTTTATCCTGGTGTGTAGGAGGCTGAATGGTTACTTTATAGAGGTTAAAAAGTCATGAGGGCATAGATAAGGTGAATAGTCAAGGCCTTTTATCTAGGGTGAAGATGTCAAAAACTAGAGGGCATTGGTTTAAAGTTAGAGGGGAAAGATTTAAAAGGGGCCTCTGGGTCAACTTTTTCACACAGAGATTAGATTTTGAAACAGGCCCTTCAGCCCAACATGTCCATACCGACCCGCCACCCACCCAGACCCATTCCCCCATACCGAACACTAGGGGCAATTTAGCATGGCCAGTTCACCTAACCTGCACATTTTTAGATTGTGGGAGCACCCAGAGGAAACCCACGCAGACACGGGGAGAATGTGCAAACTCCACACAGAGTCACCTGAGGCGGGAATTGATCCCGGGTCTCTGGTGCTGTGAGGCAGCAGTGCTAACCACTGTGCCACCGTGCCACCTACAGGCCCCTTTTAAATCTTTCCCCTCTCACTTTAAACCTATGCCCTCTAGTTTTTGACATCTTCACCCTAGATAAAAGAGGATGGCATATATATAAAACAAGCTGCCAGAGGACGTGGTAGAGGAAGGTACAGTTACAATATTTAAAAGACATTTGGACAGGTACATGAATAGGAAAGATTTAGAAGGCTTATGGCCAAATGCAGGCATATGGGACTAGTTCAGTTTATGAAACCGGTATGGATGAGTTGGGCTGAAGGGTCTGTTTCCATGCTGTATGACTCTATGATGTATTAGTGCATAAATATGAGATATAATGAAAGTGTTATGCTTGTTTATTCTAATCAGATCTTTTTATGCTCGGAGACTTGAAATTATTTTCTCCAGTAAAACTTCAAACAGAGTTGGTAGTATCTCTAAGGGAAGAGATTTTAAATGGTCTTTTTATTCAACTTTAATTTGAGAAAAGAACTTTACTTTGAAACATTCTTCAGCCTTGATAATTCTCATTTTTAAAATAAATGAGGTCTAATTAGATAATTGCTCCTTTTTATATATTCTCCAATTCTTCAAAATTATACCCAAGCTTTATTGGTGTCAAATATTTCTTGTTTGATCTTTTGAATTCTAACTGCTAGACTATTAATCCAAAGACCCAGGTAATGTTCTGGGGATCCAGGTTTGAATGGCATAGCAGGTTCGAAGGGATAAAAGGCCAACTTCTGCTTCCACATTCCTGAGGATACAGGATGAAGCATATTTTCCTGTAGCACGTATGACTTTTCCATTAGTGCAATTGCTACAATAGTGGCCAGTCAGCAGTTGCTCTTAGATAATATAAAGCTAAAATAATATTGAACCCTGATTATGTGATTTAGTTAGCTTGATTGTCATTCTCTTTTTTAACAACTATTTCCTCCAGGCCTATCACAAAGCCAATGATGAACGTCGTACATACCTAACAGAAATCGCCCAAGTAAGTTTATTTTTGTTTGCTGAACAAATCAGAGCCATGCAATACTTTAAAAGAAATTCCAATGTGTTCCATGGTATTTGTTTCAACTGTTTTTGTAAAATAACTGAATACTTAAACAATCACAGAAGAAAAATCATCATTAGGGCTCAGAATTATTGTAGAGGGTTTGTTTGATCCATTCCCTGATTTAAGAAAAATATTGTTTGATAATGAAACCTTTACAGTGCTGCTTGGTTAGATTTATGAGCTCAGCAGTATGTTGAATATGCTATATTATGTTCGATGTTGGAACTTCCTTTGTTGCTGCTTATGGAAATTCTTCTCCTTGGTAATAGCTCATTTTAATCCAGTCTGTGTTTAAGCAACAGGTTGTCAAATCATAAGCAGACGGATGTTAGTTAATACAAACAAAATCAGAAATTGCTGGAGAAACTCAGCAGGTCTACCAGCATCTGTGGAGAGAAAGTACTATTAGATGTTTCAGATCCTGTGACCTTTCTTCAGAATGTTAGCAGGATATTGCACATCCCTGTAAGACTCTAATACAGATCAGATACTCCAGCCAGCAACTTTGTGCTTGCCCCAAATTCATCCCAATAAAAATAATTAATCAATCAAAATCATAAATTATTAAAAGGGACAGTTGAGCTTGGATTGACCCCAATTTTATACTGCCTAAACTATTAAATGGGTGGTATCGGAAGCTGGGTAAGAGTGGGCATTCTGTTTTATATTTTATTTTATATTTTAGTGTAAAGTGGCAGGAAGGTGGAAGGTACTATCTTTGGGATGATGCAGTTTGCTCATTTGGGGCAAAGTCTTCCCTGTCTGAAGACCCTGATTGACCTTATTCTGGAATCTTCTTTCATGGGTCTGTCTGCATGCAGTCCCAGTGGCAACCGCTACAAAGCTCTAGCACTACTGGACTTAAACTTAGTCTTTTTGGTAACTGTTATATTATAAAATTGACTGGTCACTTCCTTAAGCTTAAATCTTTCATGACCTCAGCATATGTTTCATAGCCATAATGTATTTTAGGATTGTTGAAATGCAAGTAATTGGATACAGTAAGATCTGACAAACAACAATGCAATAATGATGAAATGATTGATTTTTAAGTGGCGTTCATTAGGTGCTGAATATTGATCAGGAAAGTAGGTGGGAATCCTCTATATCCTTCAAAATTAGTTTTATGGGATCTTTAGCCCTTACCTGAACAGGGCCTTATTTGAATGTCTGACCCAAGACCCAAGGAGTGGCATGGTGGCTCAGTGGTTAGCATTGCTGCCTCACAGTTCCATGGACATGTGTTTGATGCCACCTTCAAGCGACTGTCTGTGTGGAATTTGCCCATTCTCACCGTGTCTGTGTGTGTTTCCTCCAGGTGCTCTGGCTTCCTTCCACAGCCCAAAGATGCACAGCTTAGGTGGATTGACCATGCTAAGTTGCCCATAGTGTCCAGGAATATGCAGTCTATGTGGATTAGCCATGAGACATGCAGGGTTACAGGGTAAGGGGTCTTGGTGGGATGCTCTTCAGAGGGAATTGATGGCTGAATGGCCTGCTTCCACACTGTAGGGTCTCTATGATTCTTCTATAAAGAGCTGTCATTCCCTACAGTGCAACATCACTCAGTACAACAGTGGGGTGTCATCTAGATTTGATGCTCAAGATAGGCTTAGACCCATGATCTTCTACCAAGAGGGGGTTAAAATGTTAGACATGGGTGATACCATTATAGATTATTTAAATGATCAAATCCATTCACTCCCCATCCCAATCAAGATAAATGTAATACCAGCATTACACAATTGTATGGAATAGCTGTCCAAGAGAACTATGAAACCTGCTCCAGGAAATTCTCCTTGAAAACAAAAGACTTCATATTTCAAATTAATTTACATGTCTGTCCATTTTCAGGTATTTTGTAGACCTCTTTATTTTAGTGGCTGTGGTTTACAGCTGTGTGGGCATAATATAAAGTCATGATCATTTATGATCCTTTTACTACTTGAAATTTTCTATTTCCCATACATAATCATAGCGTTATCCCTCTGTGAAAAGAACACAGAACTGCAGCATTGTAAGCATAAGGTAAGATGAAAGTGACTGCTTAACATCAAGGTAGCATTTAATAGAATATGGCATCAAAGAGCCCAAGCAAAATTGAAGTTATTGGGAAACCAGGCAGGAAGCTCTCCACTGGTTAGAGTCTTAGCGCAGCCTGTTACATTATTGCAGGGGTTCCTCAGCATAGATTTTTTTAAAATCAACTTGCTCAAAGTTGTTATGATATACCTCTGGGGCTGGTGGAACCTGAACCCAGGCCTCTTGGCCCAGAGGTGGTGATACCACTGTGCCACAAGACTGTATGGGTTCCTAAGAGGACTGTCTTAGACCCAATTATGTTCAGCTTCTTCATCAATTACCTTATCATCACGAGGTCAGAAATTGGAACATTTGACAGCGATTGTCCAATCTTCGGTCCATTTACGTGAAGCAGCCCATGTCCACTTGCAGTTAGTTATGGACTGTTCACATTTGGTTGATTAGTGACAATTAACAATCACGATGCATAAGTGTCCAGCAATAACCACCTCCAAAGAGGATGTGCTCATCTCCCTTGTCATTCAATTGTATTACTATTCCTGAAGCCCCCACCATCGGTATCATCATTTATCAAAAACATAATTGAACTAATCATACAAACAATAGCCACAAGAGTAAGTCAAAGCTGGCAATTCTGGGAATTTCAGTAACTCAGCTCCTGACATCCAAAGCTTGTCCACCATCTACAAGATGAGTGTGGAGTGTGATGCAGCTTCAACAACTCAAGACGTTTGACACCAATCAGGACAAAGCAGCCTGTTTGAGCACCCATCCCATCCATTTCCTTCGTATGGTGGCAGTAGAGTGTACTATCTATCTACAAGATGTACTGCAGCATCTACCATCTAGAATGATAAGGGCAGCAAAATGCATGGGAACATGAACACATGCAAGTTGACCTCCAAGCCAATCAGAACTAAATTGCCATCTCTGCGGTTAAAATTCCTTTCTAACAGCACTTTAGGTGTAGCTACCCTTGATGGACTACTGTGGCTCAAAATGACATCTCACCATTACCTTTAAGGGCATTTAAGGATGGGCAACAAATATTGGCCTTGGCGGTGACACTCATGTATCATGAAGGAATAAAGAAAAACATTTCAACTTTACATGTCGACATACAAGTGTTAACCTCAAACAAAAGAACAGAAACATGAAGCAGGATGAATAAAGTCAAAGCTTATTTTCTGCTGGTGGAATTGCAAAAGAATGCTATTTCAACAATTGTCACCATTAAAATTCCTTAAGTGGGAATAGGCCTTCTACTGGGATGATTTTTGTGCATAAAATTATATAGTTCAGGAAAGAAATGTAAGTAAACAAAATTGTAGTTATGTAACAAGGTTGGACTGACCTGGTAACAAATTTCTGCAAAGTTATGGTCAGTGTTCATTTTTCAGCTTTTTTTAAATCCAATTTTTGTTTTAAGAAGCTACAGTATAGATTGACACATTCGTTATTTTAAAACAGATAAAAATGTGTGATGTCAAAGATCTGTGGAACATGTAGCTTTAATTATTATGCTTGCACATCTGAAAGGTACTAATTACGTTTTGTCCCATTGCTACTTAGCTGTATAAATTACAAGGAGATTAGCTTCCATTTAACTCCTTCCTACCCAAAGACAGACAAAGCAGAAAATTCATTAGGAAAATAAATGGGATCCATTCTGAACTTCTTGCTGTAAATTGGTTAACATCATGCTTACTGGCAAAGTTTCAGATGTGTTCCAACCAGGAACAGATGTGAAGAATGAAACAGAGGAAATGGTACTGAATATTAATGAATCTAGAGATTACGAGTAGCAATTTCAGAACCTGAAATATTATCTTGTAACTGTTCAAGGAGATGGATTAAGTAATTATTCACCTTAAGTGTTCCAATTTCCTAAAATTGGTGAAGAGTACAAAATTTTCTGGATTTTTTTTTCCTCAGAAGTGGCAGCACAGTGGCTAGCAGCACTAGGGACGTGGGAGTTTGCACATTCTCCCATGTCTCAGTGGGTTTTCTCCAGGTGCTCTGGTTTCCTCCCAAAATCCAAAGATGTACAGGTTAAGTGGATTGGCCATGCTAAATTGCCCATAGTGTTTCAGTGATGCGTTGGTTAGGTTCATTAGTCATGGGGAAATTTAGGGGAATGGGTCTGGGTGGGTTACTCTTCAGAGGGGTCGGTGTGGAGTTGTTGGGCCAAATGGCTGGTTTCCACACTGTAGTGTTTCTATGATTTCTTTTGAGTATAACAGTTTTTTTAATCTCCTTGGGAGTAAGTCTATCAAATATTCACCAAGCATAATTACTTTGTAAATTCAGTGCAAGTACATCTTTCTAGTATGGTTAGCAAGGAGGAGATTTCTAGAGGATTTTGCTGAAAACAATTATTTTAGGAATGGCTGAACTAAGCAAGATGGCATTAATTAATACCAAAGTAAATGCTGAGGAGAAGTCCTAGTTTAATATCGCAATTCAAGAGTGTACTTTGTTTTTAATGGACCAGGTTTCACAATTCTCACTATCAGCAGTGAATGCCATTGCTTTGTCTAAAAGAAAACTGCCCACAAAGATTTTGCCATGTGTGGCATGGATTTTCCCTATCCTGACATTCATTTGAATTTGGTGCCAACTCAAGGGACTCTTCAGGTACATGGCAAAAGTGATGTTATCAAGCAGAGCAAGCAGCCAATCACATTACTCACGACAGCAAGCTAGAAAGAAAATGCACTGACTGTCCTCAGATGTTAATTACATCTTACCAGATAGAGTTAAACCTGACTATAAAAGGTAGAAGCTGAAGTATCACAAGATATTTTCAAAAAGTGTATGTTTTTTCATAATGGAGAAAGTTACATTTGATAAAATTAATTTTTTTATGGTCAGATGTTTTGTAATTTTGAATCTAATATGCTGTTAAAATTTAGTTCTCTCTTATTCACAAGTCACATCTTTAATAACTTTTACAGTGAGATTAACATGTTCTTGTCAGTTCAGTGATTTCAGTTTGTTGAGGTCTGTGGGGGACTTCAGCAGTGCACCCTACAGAGAAAAATAGAATTAATGACAGCAGCTTCTTGAGTTCTATGTTTTCATGTCAGCACTCATGCAGACACCTAGTTTGCTACCAGTTCTGGAGCAATGAGAAAATAAAATGTTTACAGTATTACCATCATTGCTGCTGCAAAATCCAAGCCAATATTTCTGGTACCTTTTGTTGCATTCACATTATCAACATGATTAAATAGGCACAATAACAATATCATAAAATCATCTGAAACATTATCTATTTAGTTCATTATTCAAAGTCATATTAATCTGCTTTAAGTGGGCAAGTTTAAAATAACCTGAGTAAACAAATTCAAATACAGTAAAGTTCAGTTTAAACTTAAGTACTAAATTAGTTATAAACCATTCTTAAGCATTAGAATTCTTCGACCACAGTTTTCAGTAAATAAGGTGCTGTGAGATGTGGCTTGGTGGCAGAGTTTAAGCATCTTGCAATAACAGGTTAGAAAGAGCCTTACACTGATTCATGTACATCACACATGCATTGTTACTGAATGAACATCTACTACTATTCAGTAACCATAACATTAAAGCAGTCATAAAGCAGTCACAAACAATTGCATGCTCTCTTTTTGTCTTGCAGTTGTATGGGTTCACACTGTATAAGCCAATAGTCACGGCAAAGGTTGTAGCCATCAACCTCTTAGTCACTTTGCAAATGGTCCTAACTTACAAAGTCTGTCTGAACTACTTATTGACCCACAGCTGATGAGGGAAATAAACTGGCTGGCTGTAGGCTTATGGCATTTTTTCACTAAAGAGAAAGGACAGTCTTATCAGAAGTCCAATGACTTCTAGATAAACATTCAAACTCACTAGTTGATCAGCTACCCAAAGCCAATCTCACAGCAGGGAGAAGATGTCATTGACATTTTATTGCTATTCGCAGAGCAGTTATTTGTTTCCACCTGAATCCATCATTGTGCATGCCCCCTGGCTCCTGCTTGTCTGTAGTAACTTCCCCATTGCTTGACTAAATAGCAGTGTAAACAGCACTTATACTGAGTGTCAGGAACTCTTTTTAAAAGTACAACACTCTTTTCTATAAGCCTTTGTTATTTTCCTTTTTCAATAAAATTCCACAATAAAAATAGAGATTATCTTTATAGAGATGACTCTCAAATGTGATGTAAGTGACAACAGATGTTTGTAGCCACATCACCTTTCAATGACAGATACAAGTAAGCCAGCTCTGCAGTACAATGATTACTGGATTGGACAGCTTTATAATAATTTCAGATAAACTTGTCAATACAATATTGTGTGGAGAAATAGCAGGGAACTTAGCTGTGATATATGTTGGTAAATCTTATGATATTAATTAATTAATTAATTCAAGCAGTGCCCCTTCATGCAGTTCGAGGTTCTTGTCTGGACTCTTAATTCGTGACTGTGCTTTCTCACTGTAGGCAAGTATGGGTGTGTGGGAGGAAATGCATTTACTGTATTCTACCTATGTGAAGATTTTATTAAAAGTTGGAAATTCATAAGCATGGTAATGAGTTTCAGTGCTTCAGACACTTTTCAGACTGAAAAGAAAAACATAAACTACATTTCATACTCTTATAACCATAATTAGATAAATCTATAAAATATAAACTATTCAGCAGCTCAGATTGCTGTTTCTTACTGATCAGACTTGAAAGACAAAATTAAAATTTTGATGGCTCAGTGGTTAGCACTGCTGTCTCAGAGCACCATGGACCCGGCTTCAATTCCAGCCTTTGGTGACTGTCTGTATGGTATTTGCATGCTATTCCTGTGTCTGCATGTGTTCCTGCCAGGTGCTCTGGTTTCCTCCTACAGTCCAAAGATGTGCAGGCAAGGTGGATTGACCATGGTAAAATGTGGAGTTACGGAGAGAAGGTGGGTGCTGGGTCTGGGCGGAATGCTCTTTGGAGAGTCTGTGCAGATTCGATGGGTCAAATGGCCTCTTTCTGTGCTGTAAGGATTCTATAATTCTAAAATATGATGCACTTGTTATTAATCTCAGGTCAGAGATAAATGGGAAGAATAGTTCCAATGACAGAACAAAAATAAAATACCCTCCAACTCCTTATAATTAAAAAGGAAATACCACATCTTCTGACAGCTCATTTCATATATGCACTGACATTCATCTGATTTTTAAAACTGGAGACAGTTTGAGCTAAAATAGTTTTTCTTTTCATTTTAAAACAGACTTAATTGGCCACAGTGGTCATTTGATCACAGGTTGAGCCAGTTCTTGAAACTATCAATAAGCAGGACCTAGTCTAAATACGAAATTAAAAGTAATTAAAATGAAGTAAACTGGTCACACGCTCCTGTATTTGGTTTCTAGGTGCTTCACATTTTTATTTCCATCATATTTATGGGAGGGAAAGCAGAAGAATGGGGTTGAGAAACATATCAGCCAAAATCAAATTACCGAGCAGAATTGATAGACCAAATTCTGCTCTTGTATCTTATGGTCATAGGTTGGGATGAAAGTTACAACCAGATTATCCAGCTTTAGAAAAAAAAATGAAGCCAGACAGTGGAATACATAAAGGAGCTATATTTCAACAGGACGCAGAGAAAGGGAGAGGAAGAGATGAATGATAACAGGAGAACTGGTAGACTTGGTCTGTCCCAGTCCCTCAAAATAGTGCACAGTGATAAAGTAAACTGGAGAAACATCCATCCACCAGGAACACAAGGATATCGACAAATTTTGTCTCTGTTACGTGTACAACACATCAATTAAACAACTGTGGTCTCAGGTTTAAATCTAATACTGCAAGGACTCAAAGGACTTTTAAAACTGCCTATTCATGTTCTTCCTTTTTGTACTAGTCACCACTCCTTTTTAAACTTTATACCCGAGTTGTATGTGTTTGATGTTGCATTTTATTATTTATCCTTATGGTTAGTCAGTAATAAAATTACTCTTTTGCTCAAAATGAATCTTGTAATTGGCTCCTTGACAACTACTATGTTTAAATGAAGTGTGATGTAACTGGTTGCTAAAAAGAATGTAAAAATCTTTATTGCAGTCAAATGGCAAGGGGGGAATTAAAAAGACAGGAGCCAATGTGGAATGCAGTGGTTCAAGGCGGCAGCTCACCACCACCTTCTCACGAGCAACTAGGGATGGGAAATAATTGCTGGCCAGCCAGCTACACCCACATCCCACAAATGAATTAAAAAGAAAGTCATATCTTCTCCCTCAAGGTTGGTCGTTTAGGATGGGGATGAGGAAAAGATTCTCCATTTGGAGTTTAGTGAACATGTGGAATTGTCTACCACAGAAGACTGTGGAGGCCAAGTCACTGAATGTATTGAAGAGATATAACGGTTTGTCTTTAAAGGCATCAAGAGGTTCAAGGAGAAAATGGGAATATGATTTGAGATAGAGGATCAGCCATGATCAAATTGAATGGAGTGGAGATTCAAAGGGCCAAATGGACTACTCGAGCTCCTGATTTCCCATCACTTTGTAACAAACTTTCTTTGGAGTTTTGAAAACATTGATTTTTTTTTTCTAATTAATGATTTTTAGACAAATTTATCAATTGAAACAGCAAAGAAGCAAAAGGAAAAATGGTCAAGAGAAAAGAACATTTTGAAGTAAGTATTTTATCCATTTCTCTTAGTTAATAAGTATATTTTCTTGGAGACAAGAGGTGCAGCAAGCATCACCTTTGACAATCACAGTGCTGGTAGTTGAACAGTAGTGGAAGAGTTAAAAGTAATTACCAAAAAGGCAGGATGGGAACTGTAGAGATTTTGGATGTCAATGCTGGTTCAATTATTGCAATTGCTCTCCCACTTCAGGTCAATGTGGTAAATATTACCTGTATGTTTACATTGTCAATCTGTTTTCAAAATGCAGGCTAAATCAATTCCAATGACCAGCCTAGAAGTGTTGTTGGCAAGGGTAGCTGATAGCATGGCTGCCAGGATGTTCTACTATCGGTTCTGAAATGGGAAACCTGACCCTATTGTGGATGAATGGCAGGACTTCAGTTGGCATTTTCCTGGCAGTGGCAATTAAGAGACCTCCATGACAATCACAGTCCCTTCAAGGGTGGCAGCCCACTGCTCAGAACTGCAGCCTAGTTAGAAGTAGAATTCCTAACAATCCCATGAACCTCACTAAATCCATTGTTCCAATAGTATCCTTCATAAACACCTACTTACACTTATATAGTTAAAAATCACAACACAAGTTGGAAGCACAAGTAAACCTCTTGGACTATAACCTAGTATTGTGTGTTTTTTAACTTTGTGCACCCCTGTCCAACACTGGCACCTCCATATCATGACTGCACTTGTATAGCACTTTTAAAACAATGAAACATCCCGTGCTGCTTCACAGAAACATTATAAAAGTATAATAAGACATTAGGTCAGATATCCAAAAGCTTCAATGAGATAGGTTTTAAAGAGTCTCTTAAAGAATGGAATTGCGCTGGAGAGGCAGGGAGGTGTAAGGATTCCAGAAATTAGAGCCAGCCAGTACAGCATTGGAATAGCCAGTCTCAAGGTAACAAAGGCATGGATGAAGGTTCCAATGGCAGATGATCTACGACAGGGCTATTTTCTTCATTTTTCCATAGAACATGGGAATCGCTGGCTAGGCTAACATTTATTAGCTATTTCCAAATACCCTCGTTGAAGGTGGGGGTGAGCTTTATTCTTCCTCAAATTGCTCACAGCAGTTTCACATTCTCAACTGCTTTTCCTTTAACTATTTACAGTTTCTCTGCAGCAGTTTTTTGCTCAACTGTTGGTTGGAGAGACAGTTAGAAGCAATGAGGAATTTATAAGAGCAAAGCGATGTTTGGAATGGCAGTTATAGAAAGGGGAAAAAGTCTCAGATACAGTCACATAAATGGGTTTACTCCAGGAAAGATAAGAGAGGTAGGCAGGCAGTGCAGGATTCTTGTGTGGCTATCCTCATTTCAAACAAGTATGTTGTTTTGGAAAATGTAGGGGGTGATGAATTCTCAGGGGAACAGCCAGGTTTCTGGTATTGAGACTGGCCGTAATGCAATGAGGGATACATCGGGTTCCAAGAGATCAATTATGTTAGGGGGGTCTGTAGTCCGAGGTACAGACATATCTCTCTGTGGCCAGCAGCGATAAATCAAAATGTTATGTTGCTTCCCTGGTGCCAGGATCAAGGATGTCTCAGAGAGGGTGCAGAATGTTCTCAAGGGGGACAGGGGCCAACAGGAAGTCATTGTACACATTGGAACCAAAGACATAGGAAGGGAAAAGGTTGAGATTCCGACAGGAGATTACAGGAGTTAGACAGGAATTTAAAAGGAAGGTCCTCGAGAGTAGTGACCAGTGGAGTGCCACAAGGATTGGTGCTGGGTCCACTACTTTTCATCATTTATATAAATGATTTGGATGTGAGCATAAGAGGTATAGTTAGTAAGTTTGCAGATGACACCAAAATTGGAGGTGTAGTGGACAGCAAAGAAGGTTACCTCAGATTACAATGGGATCTTGATCAGATGAGCCAATGGGCTCAGAGTGGCAGATGGAGTTTAATTCAGATAAAAATGAGGTGCGGCATTTTGGGAAAGCAAAACTTAGCAGGACTTATACACTTAATGGTAAGGTCTTAACAAAGAGACCTTGCAGTGCAGGTTCATAGCTCCTTGAAAATGGAGTTGCAGGTAGATATGATAGTGAAGGAGTTTGATATGCTTTCCTTTATTGGTCAGAGTATTGAGTACAGGAGTTGGGAGGTCACGTTACGGCTCTACAGGACATTGGTTAGGCCACTGTTGGAATATTATGTGCAATTCTAATCTCCTTCCTATCGGAAAGATGTTGTAAAACTTGAAAATGTTCCGAAAAGATTTACAAAGATGTTGCCAGGGTTGGATGATTTGAGCTATAGAGAGAGATGCTGAATAGGCTTGGGCTGTTTTCCCTGGAGCGTCGGAGGCTGAAGGGACCTTATAGAGACTTATAAAATCATGAGGGGCATGGATAGGATAAAGTGTGCATGGGGTGTGTGTGTGTGTGTATATGTGTATGTGTGTGTGTGGTCCAGAACTAAGGGGCAACGTTTTCACGCAGAGAGTAGTACATGTATGTAATGAGCTGATACAGGAAGTAGTGGAGGCTAGTACAATTGCAACATTTAAAAGGCATCTGGATGGGTATATGAATAGGAAGGGTTTGGAGAGATATGGGCCAGCTGCTGGCAGGTGTGACTAGATTGGGTTCGCATATCTGGTCGGCATGGACAAGTTGGCCCGAAGGGTCTGTTTCCATGCTATACATCTCTATGACTCTATTCCTTCACCTCTACTTTTGAAACATTTGTCCAAAGCAAGTTAGTCACTGTTTTCCATTTCATTGTCTCGCAGTATGAATCCCAGCCCCACACCCTCAAACCCACGGGATGCAAGTGTATCTGGACCATGACTGGCCAGCACTCGGTCACAAATATGGTTTGACCACAGCACATTTTGATAGGATTTCTTCATATTTAAAGAAATTATCCACCTTGGAGGGTAAAGATATCAATTTCTTCATTATTAGGTCTAAGACTATCAATTAGTTTTGTCCATCCCTGTTGTTACTGTTCTCAATTAAATCATCCTGCCCCTTTTAATTTTGTCCCAGATCCCGGTTTCATCCTAGTTTCTCCTGCATCATAGTTCTTACTTTCTCCAAGATTATCTCAGATGGTCCTGTGATCCCTCTATCCTTTTCCAGTGATATTTCCTAACTGCCCCCTGTCTTGTAACCAGTTTCTTCTACTCAGGCTCTGCCTTGACCTCTTTCAAACCTATCATTCTCTTTTCAAAAAATAGCCATCCAACTCAGTACTTCAGTAATACATTCCATATTCCCCTTTTCTAAGCTTCATCAAGATATTGTCTCTCAGCTTCATTCCTACCTTTCCACTAACTCACCATTTTATTGCAGCTTCTGCTTTTCCCATAATATTGAAATAGTCCTAACCAAAGTCATAAAGGAAATGATACCTGATGAAGGGCTTTTGCCCGAAACATCAATTATCCTGCTCCTCGGATGCTGTCTGACTTGCTGTGCTTTTCCAGCACCACACTCTAGATTCTGATCTCCAGCATCTGCAGTCCTCACTTTCGCCTCATAAAGAAAACCCTCTGTTTCACTATCTTGCATTACCCCTCCTTGACCTTTTTGCAGCCTTCAAAATTTGCTATTTGGGTTTGCATAGAAGGTATACAAATGTACTGAGGTAAGAACAAGCGTTGATATTCAAGGCTCATTGATCATCTGAAAAGGAGTGTTGAAATAAAAATAGAGACTTGTTTGCATTGATCCTTGAGGTGTTGTTAGGACGAATGTTCCACTCAATTGGGGATCACAATGCTAGTAGATTTCTTCGGGTACCCATGCTCTAAGTAGCGAGAATGAGGTAAATGAGACTCGTTACCATTTGCATACTGATGTTACCTTCAGGGTGGAGGCCCAGTTACATTGTAGGCAGGATAAAATATAGGAAAGCAACTACATTTTGATGTGTTACCACACATCATTCCTTTGCATTGCAGCTTTGAACAGATTCTTAGGATTACCAAAGAAAATTCCACTGTTACACTTGGTAGATGTACATGGGTGCAAAGCAAAAATCAAATATGAAATAGCACTGCAGATAGATATCATGGCTAAGTTTTATTTAGTATTTTTTAAATGAAAAGGATGATGCATTAAACAATGATTTTTTTTTGGATAATCTAGTTGTTTTAAATTCTTGCAGCTGTTGAATGTAGTGTTTTTTTTCCCAGACAAATAACAGACAATTATGTTTCCTTCAGAGAAAAGTACAACGTGCCAACTGCTGAAAGGATTTTGGATCTCAAGAAAGGACCAATCAAAAAGACTGTAGCGTTGAAACGGCTTCCAAAATTGAAACACTGACGTTAGAATATTATTGTGGATCAGACATGGTGATTTGTGTGTCAGAAGAACCTGTTATTTACAGTACTTAAATCCTAATTTTAGGTTAATTTAATTGTTGCTCATCTAAATTAGAGATATTTGGTTTTGTAGAATCAGTAATAATAGTTTGTACATCAGTAAAATTTAATAGATTGATTTAATGTATGCATTTTTAATTATTGTATTCATAACTGAACTTGTTAGTAAATTTCTATCCTTAAAAAAATGTTTCCCAGGATTGACTGCTGATAAATGAGTGAATAAGATTTAACAGAGCAGCAGGATCCCTGCTTCTCATTTATAAGATCATTACACCTCACGAGAAAGATTTGCTACCAAAGGGGTTTGACACTGCTGAATTTGCCATCCTGAAGTTGGGATATTAAACCACGACAGTATTTTCCCTCTTGGGTGTATGAGAAATAGCCCCATGACACAATTGTAAGAACAACTAGGAATTATTCTTGTAATTATGTTTTACATTTGTGACTCAACCCACACCACCAAAAGGGCCTTTTTTTGTTGTATATCTCTAGGACACTGCTCTTCAAACCTAGATTAACTGCTGCTTGTGAAATTTGCTGTTTGTAAACTGACTGCTGTCTTTCCTTATATTAAAGAGGCATATTACATGACAATGGAGTTTTTCAGCATCCTGGGTTCTATATAAATGGAGTTCTTTCCCTATGCATCCAGATATTTTTTCTTCATTTCAATTTTGCTCCTTGTGAAAAACAATTGTAGATTTTTACAGTAAGGACTAGATACTGTAATAGAATTCCTGCAGTCATTATGTAGGGGCTATATTTCAAGAGAGCATATTGTTTTGTCTGGCACAGCATAACTTCTAGTTTCTTAGACAGGCCTGTTAGGTTTGAATGTATTTGTATTTTAATGGCGACTTATTAATGAGTTCAAATTTCACTGTAATTCAATGTTGTCAGACCAAATGCCAAGGATTTAGTCCAGTGATAGTACCATGATGCTAACATGTCTCCCTCATGTTCTTACGTGACTAAGCAGGTGGAGTAAACCAATGTGCTCTGTGATCCTGCTTAACTATTCAATAAAATCACTGATCTTACCACTGGCCTTAGCTCCACTTTCCCATTGCACTCCATAACCCATGACTCCTTTGTCAATCACAAAGTACTCTAGTAAGTCTTTCCTGAACTACTTCCAGTGAAAGATTATCTCTCGTTAAGAAAGGAGACAGAAATTGTATATACTCCTCCAAGTGCAGCCTCATCAATGTTCTGTACATTGCAGTAAGACTTCTTTACTTTCGTACTCTGTTCTCCTGGGCATCAAGGTGAGACTGTAATTATTGAAATACCAAAAATGGCCAACAATGCATTCAGCTTCCTACCTGCATGTTTTACGCGATCATTCGCAAGATACCTAAATGCCTCTGTAACAGCATTCCACAATCCATTTAAATAATATCTTTAAAAAAGTGGACAATTTCACATTTTCCCACATTGCACATCATCTGCTAGATCCTAACCCATTCCTTTAATTAATATTCAATGTTGCCTTTAGGCTATGCACTTATTTGGAGGGTCCACATGAGGCATGCAAATACATTGGCCTCTGGTTTGGAAGTTGTTACTATGCATGGACTTTGGAGCTCCTTGCCACAACAAGAACATATTAGAGGGAATGATTTGGAGATGCTGGTGTTGGACTGGGATGTACAAAGTTAAAAATGACAACACCAGGTTATAGTCCAATATTAGAGGGAAGGTAGACTTTATAACTTTCGCACAGTTTTCTTTCCTACCTATTTTCATAGGGTCTTCAAATTTAGCTACAATAATCAATTCCTTCACCCACAAAAAAATATATGATTCGGAGATGCCGGTGTTGGACTGGGGTGTACAAAGTTAAAAATTCACACAACACCAGGTTATAGTCCAACGGGTTTAATTGGAAGCACACTAGCTTTCGGAGCAATGCTCCTTCATCAGGTGAGATTGGGAAATGTAAATATCCACAGAGACCTGGATGCCTTTATTCATGTTATCATGCAGGTGCAGCAAGCAATCAGCAAGGCCAATGGTATGGTGGCCTTCATCACAAGGCAATTTGAGTACATGATTAAAGATGGCTTATTGCATTTGTATAGAGACTTGGTGAGACTTCACCAGGAGGATTATGTACTCTTTTGGTCTCCTTATCGAAAGAGGGATACACTTGCCTTACAGGGAGTGCAACTGAGGTAATGAAGGAGCGTCGCTCCGAAAGCTAGTGTGCTTCCAATTAAACCTGTTGGACTATAACCTGGTGTTGTGTGATTTTTGACAAAAATATAGTTCATAAGTAGTTGAGGCTCCAGCACTGATCCTAAGTCTGTTACCCTGAAACTGAGAGAAAGTGAGGACTGCAGATGCTGGAGATCAGAGCTGAAAAATGTGTTGCTGGAAAAGCGCAGCAGATTGCGCTTTTCCAGCAACACATTTCTCTAACCTGAAACTGATCCATTTATTCTGTTTCCTGATAACCAGTCCTCTATAGATACTATTATATCACCCCCAATCCTATAAGCTCTTGTGTAGTGATCAATTGTGGCACCTTATCAAATGCTTTTTGGAAATCCAAATAAACTACACCTACTGGTACACTTTTATCCATACTGCTTGTTACATCCTCAAAGGAACTCTCTCAAATGTGTCAAACAAAACTTCCTTTTCACAAAACCATGTTGACTCTGCCTCAATGTTATTGTCTGAATTTACTACTCCTACCTGTTTAATAACGGATTCTAGGGTTTTCCATATCCTTTTTACTTCATGTTTACATGGGATTGTGTGTAAAACGTTTAGTGTCATATTCCTGAAATGCCAAGGAGTTGAACAGTTCATTCACTCATCCTCCCCAACCACCCTCTCCCTTCCTTTCACATACTTCTTGAGATCCACCACTTTGACTAAGTTGTTGATTATCTACTCTTATATCTCCATGTGATTTGATGCCAATTTATCTATTAATGCTCCCATGAAAGGTCTTTTGATGATTGACTGTACATTTTGCCATATACAATTGATGAATATATTTGGGCACAGGATTTAATAAGCAATTCACTGTTAAATTGTCTAATTTATCCTGCTTGCCACTAATTATTTGAATTTTGTTTTCTCTATCAATTTATTTTTAAAATGGTTTCTTCCTTTCCTGCATTTCACTCGTAATCCTCAACTTGCTTTAGTTTTCAGTTACCATAATTTAAAGATTTGTTTTATTGCTTACCAATAAGAATTTTGCACAAGTAATCTGTATATATCTTCTTAAATTATACACTCTCTCCTTAGCAACAACTTATAGGAACTTGGAATCCTTATAATGTGGAAGCAGGCCTTTCAGCTCATCATGTCTCCAAACAGCATTCTGGCCCTCACAGACCCAATCTCTGTAAGCTTTCATTTCCCATGGCTAATCCACCTAGCCTGCACACCCCTGGACACCACACACAATTTAGAATGGCAATTCCATCTTACCTGCACATCTTTGGACTGTTTGAGGAAACAGGAGCAGCCGAAGAAAATCCATACAGACGTAGAGACAACATGCAAACTCCACATGGCTGTTTACTAGAGAGTGGGACTGAACTAGGTACCTGGTGCTGAGAGGCAGTAGTTCTAACCACTAAGCCAAGTGTTGCCACAATGATCTATAGCATCATTAAAATAGCAAAATGCTCCACGGTATTTTACAATTGGAATGAAACCCAAGGAGGAGTGGGAAGCAAGAGAAATTACCAAAATTACAATCAAAAAGTTAAAATAAAATGAAGAACAGCAAGCATCAGAAATCTGTAACAAAAATTGCTGGATAAACTAGGGCACTGAACCAGAAATGTAAACTGTTTCATTTCCACAGATGCTGCCAAACCTGAGTTTCTCCTGCAGTTTCTGTTTCCATAAGGCCTTAAAAAGGTGGAGAGACATGCATGAAGATGAATGGATTGTTATAGAGGTTTAAGATGTCGGGTGAATGGCTGAAAATTCTGCTTTAAATTATAAAGCAGAGAGAAGGGAAATATATTGTAATCTGGAATTAGAATAATGAATAGTCTGCTGCATACCTCTAACTAAAGAGGAGAGTGTGGAAAGAGGTGAAATGAATCATAGCACATTTCATACACAGCAAGTGATTCAAATTTGAGGATACATCCAGATCCTGAGGTCTAGGAATGGACAGAGTGGATTGACTAGAATCTATATGGTGAAAATAGATTTGAAAGTAAATGGTAACTTGACCAAAGTTGTGTGTAGATATGTCCAGAGTTTAGGTTGCAAAATCGTTCAAGCCTGATTGTCTGTGTGCTTGGCTATGTCAAGTTAGCAGTTTCTTTAATTTGGGATCAGATCTCACACTGTTAGGATGATACTTGATGATTACAAACAGAGCTTAATCTATTTTTTATTTGTTAATATTCTACTAGGTGCATTTTCAAGTGAATTGCTTATTACTAAGATGGTAGCTCTGTGGTTTTGGCTAAATTAGCATTCGGTCAGATAGATATTTCCAATCAACCTTTTCAGAGTTGTTATTATACGGATTTCTTTGTGAAGGATATTAGGTAATCACTTTTATAAATGTTTCATTTGTGAGGCGAACACTTAGCAGGATCCCTGCTGCTTATTTGATGCGACTGAGTGCTTCAGCTGCCATTTGAACACAAGAGATAATCATTTTTCAAGAAATAAAGATTTGAATCTACAATTCCTGTACCTTAGAACACGGCAATGTAATCTGTACCAGCATGTAATGAAATTCCAAATGTTTCTAATTCAAACCAAGTATAATCATTAATGTTATAAGATTCTTTAATTTAATAACAAGCATAAAGTAGACAATGTTTGTTGCTTATGGTCTGACATCATTTCATTTCTAAAGTAAAGAACACTGTATTCCTTCAGCCTTCTGCAAACTTTAAATTGTGTTCTTGTTGACATTCCCTCATGCACTTGTTTATAGTCAATGTGATATTTTTCAAAGAAGCACTAAATCAAAGAAAGGACACACTGAAACCCAATCTCGAGCTATGTAATGTCAAAAGCAACACAGTTAGAAAGGCCTTGAGACCCAGTGGCAAAAGCAAGCGAGCTATAATACATGACAATCGCAGCAAGTATGATCAACAGTCTATTAATGTCCTGAATAAGCAGCAACAGCCATCAATCTCAGACGACCAATGTCGGTCTCTATGAAATAGAAAATAACATTTGTTCCCCAGAATCACTGAAATTTACAGGAGAGAAAGCCACTTGTTGCACCGTGCCCATTCTAGTTGATAAATATACAGTCTAATTCCACTTTCCAGCATTTAATCCATGGCCTTGAAGAGTTTTAAAAATATTGAATCAGTTTTCATGAATGAAAGGCTTATTTTATGTTAGCCTATCTTAGTTTTTTCCAATAAATTTACACTTCAACTGCATATTCAAGACCCTTAAATATTCGGCATCAACATTAGCAGTGTGAATGGGAATGTTGTGTCCTAAATGGAATTTTGGGTAATTTCTGTTCAACATATTGCTCGCTAATTACATGGTGGGTGGCACGGTGGCACAGTGGTTAGCACTGCTGCCTCACAGCGCCAGAGACCCGGGTTCAATTCCCGCCTCAGGCGACTGACTGTGTGGAGTTTGCACGTTCTCCCCGTGTCTGCGTGGGTTTCCTCCGGGTGCTCCGGTTTCCTCCCACAGTCCAAATATGTGCAGGTCAGGTGAACTGGCCATGCTAAATTGCCCGTAGTGTTAGGTAAGGGGTAAATGTAGGGGTCTGGGTGGGTTGCGCTTCGGCGGGGCGGTGTGGACTTGTTGGGCCGAAGAGCCTGTTCCACACTGTAATGTAATGTAATGTAATCTAATCTAATCTAATGTGGTCCTCAGGAACTAAACTCTTCAGGATACTTATAGGTGTGGTCAGTATATTTGCATATGACACCAAAATTGGAGGTGTAGTGGACAGCAAAGAAGGTTACCTCATAGTTCGAGGGATCTTGATGGGCCAATGGGCTGTGGGGTGGCAGAGGGAGTTTAATTAAGATAAATGTATGGTGAGGCAACACAGGGCAGGACTTATACACTTAATGGTAAGGTCCTGGGTGTGTTGCTGAACAGAGAGACCTTGGAGTGCAGGTTCATAGTTCCTTGACAGTGGGGCCCCAGATAAACAGGATAATGAATAAGGCATTGGTATGCTTGACTTTATTGGTCAGTGCATTGAGTACAGGAGTTAGGAGGTCATTGTTGTGGCTGTACAGAACATTGGTTAGGCCACCTTTGGAATACCTTTGGAAGATTTACAAGGACGTTGCCAGGTTTGGAGAGTTTGAGCTAAATGGAGAGGTTTAATAGGCTGGGGCTCTTTCCCTGGAGGGTCAGAGGCTGAGGGGTGACTTTATAGAGGTTTATAAAATCATGAGGGGTATTACTGGGGTAGATAGACAAGGCCTTTTCCCTGGGGTGGGCAAGTCCAAAACTAGAGGGCATAGGTTTAAGCTGAGAGGGGAAAGATAAAAAGGGACCTAAGTGGTAGAGGGTGGTGCATATATGGAATGAGCTGCCAGAGGAAGTGCAGGCTGGTACAATTCAACATTTAAAAGGCACGTGAATGTGTATATGAATTAGGAAGAGTTTACAGGGATATGCACCAAATACTGGTAAATGGCACTAAATTAATTTAGGATATCTGTTGGCATGAATGAGTTGGACTGAAAGATCTGCTTCCATGCTGTACATAAATCTATGACTCTACAATACTGGATGTGAATGATAAGCAGTCAAATAATTTATCCTGAACAGTGCTTCCTGATTACCACATGAGGTTGAAATAATTAAGTTTGTTCGCAGATATGATTCCTGATTTGTATTTTAATGAATTCATTCATTTGAACTCAGCAGGAATTTGATAGTGGACAATTTGTTTGTCTTAGCCCTCACAGACCTAGATTTTCAGTCCTGAGACAATGAGGCAGAGTTGAGACTTGCTGATTTGCCGCAGAGGAAAAAGTGCCTGGAATGTCATGTTTCTTCATTGCAGGCACAGGCTAGTGTTGAGCTTAAGTTTCTCCCCTGCACACAAATTGGAGGGGCTGCTGAATGCTGACTTGGTCCGGGTAAAAGAACTCCCTCCATTTTCTGGAATCTTGCCACAGTTACATAAAAATTAGGCCCTCTCGTCCCCCTACCACTACACTCTATATTTCCATACCTGCCAACTCATGTCAATCCATGTCCATATCTAGTCCACTCCTCACCAACTACCCTCCCCACCCCACCCCCCCCTCAACCTCCCTCCATGGACTCTTGTAGGACCTGCGCAACAACTCATGATCCCCATTTAGCCCCCGGTCCCTTTTAACTCCTTTGCCAACTTAGTGCCAACTAATGACCATAATCCTATGCCCTCCGCGTACTAATACATTTAGTATCCACCCGAGCAGACCTCAGGAGCTATCCAGAGACAAAGCAAAAAGCTGTAAATGTTACATACTTCATTATAAAATAATAAGATAAACAAACAAGCCCTTCATGAAAGATGATTCAAAAGATTTAAATCTTTTTGAGTACTTAGCTTATGAAAAATATTTGTGTTTATAATGTGTCAGTGCTTAATTCAAATGGTTCTGCTGAGTTCAGGTTCTCTCTCTGTGTAAAGCATGTCCTGCCCCGGTTAGCCAGCTAGCAACATTAGGGTCTGTTGCAAATGTGGACAGGACTTCTGAATTCAGCTTCTCAGCACAGTCTGCACAACTTGTGAAAATTTAGACCACAGTCAAAGGAAAAGGATTACAATTTTGCTAATAGTTTTGATTGGCTAGTTGATTTTGGACTTCTAAAACTGGGATGATTTAATACTTTTGCTTCTTGCCCAGCTGGGACATTCCAGGACAATCTAGAATTCTGAAGATAGACTGCTCATTATGATATGATGTTAAACGGTTTCAAATTTGCAAGTCAGCAAAGGGACTTTATCTAATTAATATGAATAGTATGTTATTGTTTGTTAATTTCTTTGTTACAAGGAATGTAAAGAAACAGATTAAAATTTACTGCAAATGTAAAGAATTACTATATCGTTTGGTTAAAAATAAACTTTGATCACTTCACGAGGGAGTGTGTGCATTAGTCTGGATTCCAGAATAGAGATGTCATGTGTAAGATCAAGAAATATGGGCATTCACTGTTATGACCCATGGGCTGCATAATCATATGACTTGACATTGAGCAGGATCACAAGGTTTGTGGTGACTGCGAATGAAAGAGAGCAGTACTGTTGAATCCAAAAGTTATAATTGAGGTCAGCAAGACAGACCTTTTCTCCAATGCAGTCTCTTATCTTCACATATAAAAGACAACCAGCACTATTATTAAAGAATATCTTACTGCATCTCTAGCTACAGCAAATTCCCTAGATTCTTTTGCGGTCTGCCTGGTGCTTTGATTTTACATCTATAATCAATTTCCTCAGCCTCACTCCATTTTTAATTGTAGAAATTTCTTTTTAACAAACTTAAAAGTAACTTAAATCAGAAGTACAAATATTTAGCTCTTCAGCTTTACAAAGCAATTTTGCATTTGGAACTTTCAATGCAAAGGACCTATCACTTAGATCAGTAAATAACTTGGGTGTTTCTCATTCCTTCAGCTGAGGTACTTCAGAGAAAGAGGCCCTTCAACCATTTTGTCCATACCCTTCAGCATGGACGAGATGGACTGCAAAGTCTGTTTACATGCTGTACATCTCTATGACTCTATAATCAGACCTTTTGTATAGGAGTTGGGACATTATGTTGAGATTATACAAGATGTTGGTGAGGCCTCTTCTGGAATACAGTGTCCAGTTCTGGTTGCCCTGTTACGGGAACATTATTATTAAACTGGAGAGGGTGTGGAAGAAATTTACCAGGATGTGGCTAGGAATGGAGAGTTTGATTTATAAAGAGAGGCTAGATTGGCTGCGACTTTTTCCACTGGAGCATAGGAGGTCGAGGAGTGACCTTATAGAGGTGTGTAAAATCATGAGGTGTCAAGATAAGGTGAATGGCAGGTGTCTTTTCCCTAGAGTGGCAGATTTCAAGACTGTAGGGCATATTTTAAGGTGAGGGAAGAAAGATTTAAAAAAGACAAAACAGGCAACTTCTTTGTGTTTTTATATACAGAGTGGTTCGTGCATGGAACAAACTTCTAGAGGAAGTCGCAGATGCAAGTTACAACTTTAAAAGATGTGCACGTTAGACAGATTGGCCATGCTAAGTTGCCTGCAGTGTTTCAGAATGTGCAGGCTAGGTGGGTTAGCCATGCATGGTTACAGGAGTAGGGGGATGGGTCTGGGTGGGATGCAGTTTGGTGGGGATTCATTGGGCCAAATGGCCTGTTTCCAGACTAAAGGGATTCTATAAATTTATGACATTTAGATAGATGTATGAATAAGAAATGTTTGGAGGGATATGGACCAACCATTGGCAGGGGGTCTTTGTTTAGTTTGGGATTATGGTCAACATGGACTGTTTGGACTGAAGGGTCTGTTTTCATGCTGCGTATCTCTATGATACAATGGATGTTTAAGTCACTTCAGATCATAAAAACTAAAGAAACCTGTAACAGTGTTAAGTCATCATATTAGAGGAGAAAGTGAGGTCTGCAGATGCTGGAGATCAAAGTTGAAACTTTATTGCTGGAACAGCACAGCAGGTCAGGCAGCATCCAGGGAACAGGAGATTCGACGTTTCGGGCACAGGCCCTTCTTCAGGAATGAGCAGAGAGTGTTCAGCAGGAGAAGATAAAAGGTAGGGAGGAGGGACTTGGAGGAGGGGCGTTGGAAATGTGATAGGTGGAAAGAGGTCAAGGTGAGGGTGATAGGTCGGAGTAGGATGGAGGCGGAGAGGTCAAGAAGAAGACTGCAGGTCAGGAAGGCGGTGCCGGGCTGGAGGGATCCGGCTGAGACAAGGTGGGGGGAGGGGGGATGAAGAAACTGGTGAAGTCCAAGTTCATCCCCTGCGGTTGGAGGGTTCCCAGTCGGAAGATAAGACGCTCCTCCTCCGACCGTCGGGTTGTTGTGGTTTGGCGGTGGATGACTCATCCACCGCCAAACCACAACAACCCGACGGTCGGAGGAGGAGCGTCTTATCTTCCGACTGGGAACCCTCCAACCGCAGGGGATGAACTTGGACTTCACCAGTTTCTTCATCCCCCCTCCCCCCACCTTGTCTCAGCCGGATCCCTCCAGCCCGGCACCGCCTTCCTGACCTGCAGTCTTCTTCTTGACCTCTCCGCCTCCATCCTACTCCGACCTATCACCCTCACCTTGTCCTCTTTCCACCTATCACATTTCCAACGCCCCTCCTCCAAGTCCCTCCTCCCTACCTTTTATCTTCTCCTGCTGAACACTCTCTGCTCATTCCTGAAGAAGGGCCTGTGCCCGAAACGTCGAATCTCCTGTTCCCTGGATGCTGCCTGACCTGCTGTGCTGTTCCAGCAATAAAGTTTCAACTAAGTCATCATATTACTTTACTAAATAGGAAAAGTACTAACAAATCAACACTTGAACTATGTAGATCAGCTTATTTTTACAAGATAAAACCCTCATGATCAATCACTGTAATACACCCATGACTGTGTTGCCAAATTCTGAATGAATGCCATCTACAAGTTTGCTGACAATACTACCATGGTATGATAGATATCGAACAATGACGAGTCAGAATACAGAAAGGAGACAGATGGTTTGGTAACATGGTGCAATGAGAACAACCTCTCTCTCAAGGTTTGTAAAAATAAAGAACATGTCATTGACTTCAGAAAGAAAGGAGGAGAACACATCCTCCTCTACATCAACGAAGTAGAGGTTGAGAGGGTGGACATCATCAAGTTCCTAGGAGCGACAATAACCAACAACCTGTCCTAGTCTTCCCATGTAGATGCAATGGTCAAGAAAACACAACAATGCCTCTTCTTGCTCAAATGCCTCAGGAAATTTGGCATGTCCATAAGGACCTTCACCAACCTTTACAGATGCACCATTGAAAGCAAAGTGGCTGGGTAAATAACAGCCTGGTATGGCAACTGCTCTGTCCAGGACCATAAAAAGCTAGGAGAAGATTGTGTGCACAACCCAAACCATCACGGACGCCAACATTCTATCCATTGATTCCACTTACACAGTTCATTGCTGTGGGAATGCTGCTAACATCATCAAAGACCCATCCCAGCCCGGTAAAGCTCTCTTACAACTTCTTCCATCAGACAGAATATACAGAAGCTTGAACACACGCACCAGCAGATTCAGGAACAGCTTCTTCACTGCCATTATTAGACCGATGAATAGACTCTCTAACTTGCTAATGTTGATCTTGCCTAGTACATGCCCTGTGTGATGTAATGTATATGCCTCTAAGTTTTCTTTTCACCCTATGATCTGTATATCCCTGCTCATTATGATTTGTTTTTTCTGCTTGTAAACAAAGTTTTTCATTGTACTTCGGCACAGTGACAATAAATAAACCAAATCAAATCTTATACAGCATCAAATGACACTTAAAGTATCATCAAAATATTTAACACTAACCTGTCAGAATGTAGCTGACATCTCAGCAGGCTTGACTCAGTGTTCACAAGGTCTGAATCAAGGTGAAGTTTCCAGATACTATTGGTCCAGTTGAATATCAGAGCCCAGGAAATACACATTCTTCCTAGTGCTGGTTACAAGGCAATCCCAACGTCAGAAGATCTGCAGCCTGACTTTAACCTGAACTTCATTCTTCCCCATGTAAAGATTGTGTGGGCCTCTTTATATCCAGAAAACTTAGCTCTGCTTCAGAGAAAACAATATTTAAGTGACTCCTGACTCGATTCCAACTCCAAGACACAAAAATCCAGCCTTGTTAATGACCACTGTTGCACAAGGTATTCCATATTTGTGTTTGACACATCTTCCATGTAAAATCTGTCTTTGCTCTTGCCTTAGGAATTTTTCATTCTCCTCTATTTACTAAAAAGAATGCCCATGGTATCCAAAAACAGTGTCTTCATTGTCGAGCACATTTTCTTGAATGGTACAAGTGCAAAAATTAAATTCTGGCCACAAAATGAAGATCAAATTCACTGAAAACACAACATAAGTAAATTAGAAAGGATCAAAAGACATCTTCAAGGCTGGTCCCAAAGCTTCAGAATCACTGTCTAATCCTACAGGTCTCACCATGAATGAAGTACAACTATACAAAAAGTACAAGGCGTTAAATTTTGGGAAATTAGTTCCCTTCATCAAGTTTACAATAATATTTGTTCCATGGACAGAAACTTTGGGATGATATACTTAAAGCACAAAGAAAAGTGCAAAAGCTCAGTAGCTTAAAGCTCCCTAGTTTATGCTGCCTATATATCTGGTGTACTGGAGTGGAATTTCAATCCACAGTCTTTACTGAACCAGATTTTGTGCTGCTGTCATTATCAAACCGATTTCACAATTTTCCTGTCGATAGCACATTCAAATGTTCAATCACAGTGAAAGTAACACGACTAACAGCAAGTAAGCAAATAGCTTGACAGCTACGTTATTTGAAATTTTAAAAATCTGTCAGTTTGAAGATGTACCAAAATGTGATACTTGAAGTAAATTATGTGCCTGCCAGTCAACCAAATCCTTTTCTATGAAGAATATTACCAAACTGTCCAAGTCAACTGTAAAAAAAAACTGTTTTCATATCAATTAGATTTAATGCATACAAGTGAAAAGATTTATTTTCATAGTATTACTGCCCATGAATTATTGTTAAGCATATAAATTACACACTAATCCTACAGGTAAAGGTTTATGGACTGATTGATGTATTATTCTGATATTGTAAATTTTGATCAAGTGAAACTCACCAAAGCCTTTTTTTTTAGCTTCATGAACCAAGCTTGCATGGAAAAGGAAGAAGTTACTCTCGATCTCTCATGAGTTTAGGGGAATTAGAAAGGAATAGTACAAAAGGTAGAATGATTGGTTGAACACTACGATAAAAAGTTAACCTTGTACAGGTACACAATCCTTTATCCAAAATCCAAAAAACTCCAAAATCCAAAGTTTCTTCCATGGAGTGTCATTTTGGCATGCGAACAGGTGACCCAACTCCACACTCACTCGAACCAAGTCACTCAGATGTGACATGGCAGCGTGGCCCAGCACTGGCATGCGTCAATTGTGTCTCAGCACTCATACTATGCACACATGCATCTGCTGTTAGGTCATTTCTTTTTTATTTCATACTAAAAATGCCATTTATTTCAAAATCTGAAAAATTCCGAATTCTGAAAAACAAATGGCCCCAAAGGATTTTGAATAAAGGATTGTGTATCTGTACTAATTCTACTTGGTAAAATACTAAAAGAACTAATTTAACGTAAAGACACATGAAAGTATGCACCTTCAACTAATCGAATCAATACCTTCCTCAGACTATTTGCCCTAACTCAAATTAATTCTTTGTAAAAAGAGAAATCCTGCAAAAAGATGAAATTCTAATTCGTCTTTTCCCCAAGGGCAAGTGTAAAAGGCCAAAGTATTGATGCGTCTTTTCCAACCAAAATGTTCTGAAGAGGAGTCATTAGACTCAAAATGTTAACCGTTTCTCTCTCCACACTTGCTTCCTGCTTAGTTTCTTCACCACTTTGTTTTTATTTGATAACATTCATAAGCTGTGGTTGTGAAATAGTTTCTTATTAATCTACACATTGAGTCATGTCTAGGAATTTGCTGCCAGTGGTAACAGGATGAAATTTATCATTCTTTATACAGACCGGCCGCCATATTCGCGGGTCCGGTTTCCGTGGTTTCAGTTACCCACGGTTTGCTGCGATCCGAACATATTACAGGGAACGTTCCAGAACCAGGGGGCTGCTGCGAAGGATACGTTTCCCATTCATTTAAATGAATGGGTCTGCGATTATCCACGGTTTTGGGTTTCTGTGTAGGTCTTGGAACATATCCCCCACGGGTTGTGGGGGAGGAGGGGGACTACTATACTTTATGTTGGCTCTCAAGCACCATATTATGGTAAATACAGACCACTTCCTGTACAGATCTCTACACAGGGGTTCTGTCACATGTATGAGCATGGCAAGCAACAGTATGACTCCTAAATTATATACAAGAATCCACACTGAGATACAGAATCTAAATCAATCAATAAATAATAGAATAATGTAAATCTGACAAAGAAAAAAGAATCAAGAAAGACACAGAAAAACATCAGGTCGGCATGAACGAGTTGGACTGAAGAATCTATTTCCATTCTGAACACCTCTATGACTAACTAATCTAACAATAATTAAATTCTTAAAGAATGAGATTTCACATAAAAAACAATTCGAGCTAGAGAGATTCTATTTAAGAGTGAAGAAATTAAGACATGTCACAGCATCAAAAAAATCTAGTTACACTGGAATGCACTAACCTTAACATTTTATCAGTGTGCTGAATAGGTGTGTATCCCTTACAGAGATCTCAATGAAAAGTCTCTTAGCAAGGTGCCTGTGTGTACCTATTTGTAGAAGGAAGAGTAAGTTGTGTAGCAACTTCCAGGTTTCCATGTTTAACTGTGCATACATAAATACCTGAATTTTTTTCAAAATTTGTTCCACAATACCAGTGAGCACTAATTTTCATTACCCTACTTTTATTGAAAAAATCCAGGTCATTTGTTCGACAAACAATTGACCTCGAAGTCTATATGTTCACTGTGTGAACATTGTTTATACTGTTTATACCACAGGCATTTCTTACTAATTTAAGACCCTATTATTCCTAGTTCAGACTTCAGATAGAACACCTGATGAAACAAAGCTGCCATCTTTTGCTAAGCTTTCAAAAACATCAGCGATCAGTAAAGTGTGGGGTTGGGGCTGGGGATGGAGAGTGAAAATGTGGGGTTCAGTTGTCAGCATAGCAACTGTAGATATGTAAGGGCTGTCCATATTTGAAACACACAAAATGGCTGACAAGGCATTGTCAGGGATAAACAGAATTAAACAGCCTGTTTCAGCATTAAATGAAACAAAGGTATATTTGAACAGGGTTATTCCAAGGTGAATGGGCAGCCCTATACAAACAGCCATCTGTGACAGTTTGTATCAGAGGATGACTAAGGATAGATACAAGTTCATTAAGATATGACAGATGATTGATTCCAGCCTCATTAATGAAAGGATATTGTCCCATTAGGTGAATAGTGCCAGTTCGAACAAGAGAAGTACATCTCAGTCCATGTGACAGTCAACCTAACTCATTATGCAGCTATGAAAACAACAGCTGAAGTTATTCTATGGTAATCAGTTGTTTCTTTGAAGTTATTCACATTAATAAGAAATAGGTTCAAGTTAAAGATTCTTCTGATAATCAGAGATAGATTTCAACATAATTACAGATACACATATATAACCAAATATAATAGAAGCATTTGGGGGGTGGGGGGAAGAGGTCATTCAAACATAGATGTGGAAGTTAATTAGTCTCAGGAAATACTTTTCATATCTCTAAAAAACATGCCTGGCACATCCAAAAAGAAACAGATTGGTCGCAATTTACTAGTTAAAAAGTGCTAACTGTGAGAGTAGCTGTAAAACTTTACATACAACTTACTTTATAATAGGAATTAACACTAAATCTTATAGCAATTAGTTAGAACCAACTGTCTTTTGCATATATATTATATACATGTATATAAAATTGGGACAATGAATGATAGTGCTCGCAAAGGAATACAAGTAGTCCCTCAGAAATAAGCAAGCCTGGGACAGGTCTGAAGGAGTATAACCAGTAACTTTGGAATGCAAATTAGTAGGATGCATAGAAAGATCCCATGGCCTGCAGATTACAGTGTCTGTGAAATACCATAAGAATGTCCATCGTTGAGTAGGTGTTTCACAGGATTGGATGCATAGAATAAGGGTAAGGATGCAGTGACCATGTTGTATGTGATTATTGTAATACTAGATGCATAAAAAGTCTGTATTTCACCGCAATAAAACAGAGCATGTTATTGATTTCTCTTCCAATCTGAGCTAAAGATTAAGGAATGACAGGGTTCTCATGTCAAGGCCAGATTTGGGGAAGATCTTTGGCCCTTTCCCCGCATTAAACCGGTCGTTTCTTGAATAGGAATAAAGTCTGCCACATGCCTGAATCCTGCCTGCCTCCAGTTGGAGTGGGGGTGGGGTAACACTCACACAAGATACAATGTCAATCTTGCTTAGGAATAATGAATTGGAGATGCCAGTGTTGGACTGGGGTGTACAAAGTTAAAAATCACACAACATCAGGTTATAGTCCAACCTGTCCAAGTGTGCTTCCAATTAAACCTGTTGGACTATAACCTGGTGTTGTGTGATTTTTAACTTTGCTTAGGAATAATAATGCCAGAGTGACTCTATGTGAGCACAGGTCACTACATTTAACAACACTGATTGGAAGAAATGGGAGTGAGGGGAATGGGATAGAGGGAAATCACTGTCTTAAACAAAAATATAAAAATAGAAGATTCTGAACCCTCAGATTGATCAATGTTAGACAATTGGTAATTGACAGTAGTTCACAGTCTTGTAATCTTATTCAAAAAAGATCTCTCTCTCTGTCTCTCAGTCTTTGAAGAAGTGACAGTCTGTTCACTGAGAAACTAAACAGCATTAAACTGAATTATCACTGAGTAACAGTGTAACAGGAATCACTGCAGGAGTATTTCAGGGTTGTATTCTAGATCCAAACATACTCAGCTTCTTCATCAATACCCTTCCCTCCATCATAAGGTAGAAATGAGGATGTTCACTCATGATTATGCAATGTTCAGAACCATTCATAATACCTAATATACTGAAACAATCAGTGTCCGTACGTAGCAAGGTTGCTACAGCTTCCAGGCTTGGGTTGTTAAATAATAAATATTATGATCCCAGCTGATGTTATTATCAGACAGGTGAGATCCCGGACTGAAACCTGGCTCCATTGACCATATTTTGATTTGATTTGGTTTTAACTGGTCTCTCACTGAAACATAAGCATGCAACATTGCAAGTTTTGTTTTAATGGGAAAATAGAATTTTATTAACATAAATCAAACCATTACTTAATAATACAAATTCAAAAGATTTTTAAGTGCACAGTAAAAGAATAATCCTATTAATCCTAAAACACTCCTTCGTGCATTGAAAAAAAAAGAACAATTTTGTATAGTACACAACAGTAGTAGTAGTAGTAGTGGTAGTGGTATAAAGGGTGCCAGTACCGAAAATAGCATTCTTACAATACTCACAGCAGAGTCCCCATATTTAACAGTTTATTAAGTTTAAGTCACTTGTGACTTCCTCTTTAAGATTGGAATTGTAGATAGCTTCCTCCTGGAGCTATTATACACGTTAGCGTCAATGTACGCAACTTTAAGTAACCTATTCATGGCTTTATCCCAACACTTCTGATATGAAACAAAAACTAACTCTTCTCTAAGGTAATCTAGTTTGGTACGTAATAAAAACAAATTACTGCGGATGCTGGAATCTGAAACCAAAAGAGAAAATGCTGGAAAATCTCAGCAGGTCTGGCAGCATCTGTAAGGAGAAAAAAGAGCTGACGTTTCAAGTCTAACTGATTCAGTTGACTTGAAACGTCATCTGACTTGAAACGTCAGCTCTTTTCTCTCCCTACAGATGCTGCCAGATCTGCTGAGATTTTCCAGCATTTTCTCTTTTAGTTTGGTATGTATCCTTCCCTTCTCAGGTGCACTGGTCTACATCGCTATCTTTAAATCGAGGACTTCACGGGACTGCTCGAAACTCAAAGTTAAACTCAAACATGTTTCCCTCTGAGCTATGAGTGTTTTCTTAAAGTCAAATTCCTTTAGTTTCAAAAATAAATTCCAGAAGTATTTAGCAAACCTTGTGGAACCATTATTTAACATTCTGGGTCACAGAACAATTCAAACAAAGAAAAATAAATCCATTAGTAGTGCATGAAAGCTCATTCAATCTAAGATCCAGCCTCAAAAACCGTTTTAAAGGAAATCACCATGGCTACAGAGAAATTTGAAAATTAATTATCAACTTCAAACACACAGAAAATCCATAGGTGTACACAGTGAACTACCTACAAGATGCATTGCAGTAACTCACCAAGATTTCTTCAACAGCACTTTCCAAATTCGTAGCCTCTAATCTAGAAGGTCAAGGGCAGAAGACATGGGAACACCACCATTTGCAAGCTCCCTTCCCACTGACATTGCTAAGTCAAAATCCCAGAACTCCCTTCCCAACAGCATTCTAGGTATCTTTACAGTCTAAGGACTGCAGTGGTTCAAGAAGGCAACTCGCCACTACCTTCTCCAGAGCAATTAGAGATGGACAACAATGCCACCATCCTGTGTTGAAACTACAAAGCAACATGCTATCTATTCATTTTGTTGATTGATGATTGCTGGTCAACTGCTGAATAGCTCTGCTTGTACTTAAGCATATCCATTAAAAAATATTGTGCCCAACATTATAGTGAAGAGAAAACCTGTAACCAATACATAGCCTGTGATGAATCCATGGCTTGTGGCCTGGCATCATTCTTGATGATTTAGCAAACAGTTCATTCACATAGCACCATTAGAATAATATGATCAAGGATTAGTAAATAAATGCACTTTATATTTACACTGAATTGAATGTGAAACAGTTCAATGAGCAGAGTTAGGTATCATTCATTGCTAAACCTGCACTGTAAGGTAAGCTCCCTTCTTCAAACAAATATTTTTAATAAGGAGCACATTAAATGACTTGTCTGATTCATCCAGAAGTGTGTGTCATGGCATTAAGATTTAACTTTCTTACATTATCCTCAACTCTAAAGTCAGTTCTTTGGACGAATAGCTACAAATCCAAGTTTTTCAGGGAGAACAGGTCACTGCAGATTGTCCACCTTTTGGACTGCACTGGGGTTTCCTCATGCAGTGCGGTCAGGGGAATCTTGCACTTGCTGTTTTCAGTAATGAAGAAAAGAGGCAGGGCTGGCAATTTTGTGTCACACCAAAGTTTCTGTCAGTATCATTGCCCTTGGATACGATTTAAAGAATAATCTTCAGAGTTTCACATAACTCACCATGATTGGCAGAGATGGGCCTCGAATTTGTTTGAAAGGCTGGTTTCCTTTGCTCCGCAATCACCACATTTTTAAATCATCTCTCCAGAAACTTGTGCTTGACAGCAGCCCAAATTTCCTGTCCCCACTTAGCAGGTAGCATGACTATGCTACTAATGGCATAAGTGCTCATCTATTTTATGTCATTAACCTGATCTCATGGTGGTTAATCTGGTAGTTGGAATCAAAGGCAGAGTGGTCATTGGGTGAAAGTTGGAGTGGCAGTGGAGTAGGACCTTTGTGTTTTCAGACCTATTAACATTTATCCCAGGTTTTTAAAAACAAAATCAAATGAGCATAGTTGACAAGTATGATCTACTTAATTTCCGAGTTCACTTTTAACAACTTGAGAGAAATGTTATCAGGCCATTAGTCTAAGAAACACAAGACTTTCTGATGCTGGAGATAAATCACCCCATTTGTAGTGAAAACACAAGCTGGTGCAGCTATACTTCCTGATTAGCCACAATTGATAACAATATCATTTCACAAAGATTGTTAAAGAGGCAGACAGTACTCTAAGTTTTTTTTGTAAACACTTCCCTTTGCATACAGAAGATCAAATGCGAAATTAACCATCATAGTTGAGGAGGATTACCTTGCATTAAATTGTATAGACAGTGTCATAGGAACACAGGAACTGGAGTAAACCATTCAGCCCTTCAAGCCTACTCACTATTCAATGAGATCATGATTGATCTGTGGCCTAACTTCACATATCTGCATTTGGCTCATACCCCTTACTACTTTGCTAACCAACATTTATATAACTCAGACTTACAATTAACAGCTACAAACAACATCCAGCATCCAAAGAGAATTCCAAGCATCTATTACCCTTTATTTGTAAAAATGAGATCGTAATTCCAGGAGTATACCGCTAGTTCTAGAGTCCCAACCAGAGGAAATTGGTTAGATAAACTGTCTATTCCTGTTAGTATCTTGAAGATATCAATCAGATCACTCCTTAACCTACATTCCAGAGACAACAGCCCTAACTTGTGTAATCTCTTCGCAAAATCTAACCACTGATGTCCAGGTATCATTCTTGTCAACCTACCTATTTCTTCCTAAGGTGTGGTTCCCAGATCTGCTCACTGTACTTCAAGTGGGGTCTAATCAGGATTTAATAGAACTGAAGCATAACTTTTGCATCATTGTATCCCAGTCCCCTAGACATAAAAGCCAGAATTCCATTAGTTTTACTTTCTGCACCTGTACGTAACAGTTTAAAGGTCTATGCACCTGAACCCGCAAGTATCATTGGACTTCCAATGTATTTAAAACCAGCTGGAAAGTAGTTGATCTTTTTTTTGGTCCAAAATGGAAAACCCCACACATGCTTACACTGATCTCCATCTGTTGTGGTTTTGCCCATTGGTTTGTCAGGCATTACTTACCAGTCGTGAGCCCATGTTGACTTTCCCTGATAAACTGAAATTTCAAGATATTCAGTTACCCCATTCTTGATTACAAACTCCAACAATTTCCCCATCACAGATGTTAGGCAAACTGATCTTTAAGTTCCTGGCTTTCCTCTCTAACCCCTCTTTAAAAAAAAAGTGTGACTTGTAATTTTCCAACCTGGATGGATGACTCCTGTAACAAGGGAACTCTGAACGATTACATTTAGGACATCTATATTGCAAGCCCCTACTTCCTTTAACCCCCTCGGATGGAAACTTTCAGGTCCATGGATTTGTCACTCTTTAATTGCTATGAATTTCATTACCAATGTTTTACTTACATCAATTTTATTTTGTCTGTTCCCAATCCACAATTAATTTCCACAGAACTTCAGGCAAGCTGTCATCTTTTGCTACTGTAAATATAGAGGCAAAGTAATTATTCATCATTTCTGCCATTTCTCCATGGTTATTGACAATATCCCCACTTTTAGTCTCGATGGTGTCAACATTGCTCTTGACTATTTGCTTTTCCATTATGTAAGTAGAAAATTTCTTCTTATTGATTTTGATTTATCTAGCAAATTTCCTTTCATAACACCTTTCAGGAGCTCTTATGAGCCGCTTTGTGGCTCTTTGTTGGTCTTTGTACCTTTCCTGTTCAGCAGGATGGTTTTTTTCTCTCTCATGGGTTTAAACTAAACTAATCAAAACAGGAGTCAAATCAGAGGGCAATTTGGATTAGGACGTATATTTTTGACATAATTTTAAAGTCACATATAATGTCTTACTTGTATGAAACTCTAGTTTTATATATAAACAAAATGGCAAAATCTCCAGAGATTTCAGCAGGAGTTGGTTGTAGTATATTAAGTGATCCTTCAGTAGATGTGTACCATCACTGGCAAGAGCTTGCAATTACAGCATGACAGTTTACATGTTGTAAATATGGTCATGGATATTACTGATACAATTGTTGACCGAAAAATTGTGATAACAGAAAATACCGTTTTGTCGATAAGCTGCATGCAGACATTCTTATGAGAAATTTCTCAGTTGTTTTTAGAACAGTCTGTTGACAACCAACACATCCATATCAGTAAAAGTGTGTTCTCATCCGAACTGACACTAGTTGTATCCTCTTATGTGAAATTAATGTCTAAATTACAGAGATAATTACATTTAAATATTTCATAATCACACCAATGTTATTCAATTTTCTAAATTAATTTCAAATCTATAATTTGCTTATTTTTCCAACTTAATTATTCTCTTATTCTGAGGTTTTCTACTGTTTTCTTTCCTATGTAGATTGCCACACTCCTGTCAGAAATTTCAGGTCTCCCCTGAAGTCCTTTACCCATTCTTTAATTAATAATAGATGGCAGAGTAGGTATAAGGATTAAAAATTCCAGTATAATTAAGACTAGAGACATTTGTTATCAGGACATAAATAACCTGCCTATAATGAGAAATTAGGACAACTGGAATGATTTCTTGCAATTATAAGAGATTAAAATGAGTGTAAAATTAATCCTAGGATTAAACAGGATTGGATAAAAGTCAACATTTCGATATCTTAATGCAATTTGAGGCAATTGTTCAAATTTATCCTCAATTGAGGGGTTTGATTAGCTTGGATAGCTGGTTTGCAATGCAGAGTGATGCTAGTTTCAATTCTCACACTGGCTGAAGATACTGTGAATAACTCTCCTTCCCAGCCTCTCCCCTCATGTGTGGTGATCCTCAGGTCAAAGAACCACCATGGCCTCTCTCTGATGAGAGCGCATCCCTCTGCTCTGGTAAGACTATGGAGATTTTATCTTCAACTATTAAAAAGTTTGACTTGTAATTTTCCAACCCAGACAGATGACTCCTGTAACTAGGAAACTTGGAAAGATTATAATTAGGGCATCTATAATGTGATTAACTTGGTTTCTTCCAAAGCATTTTATGGTACAAATAAATCACATTAAAGACTAAAACACTTCCTGGATTGTACATTTGTAATGTTTCTAATGTACAATGAAGTATGGCTAAGTGTCAGTAAACCTTAATATTCACATTTAAAAAGGAGGAACATGACTTTACTGCATCTTCCTTGGGCCCTACTGTTTGAGTTTTCCCCTGACTGACTGACTATACTGATTCAGTATACACAAATATCGATCAAATGGGTATATGATTTGATCTAATTTTAAATAGAACTCCTACAGGAAAGCCATCCATCATTTACAATTTCATTAACATTCACACAACTGTAATTAGATTAGGTTAATTATTCTGTTGTATATTCTTAATCTCACCATGAATTAGGTTTGAAAAGAATACTGAAAGCCATTACAACATAGTACTCTTTCAATATTTTAGGCATTTGGCAAAGGCAAAGTAAAAACACATACGTTTATGCAGCACCCTTCACAATCAGAGCATATCAAAAATGCTTTTCAGGCAAAGTACTTTTTGAAATGTATTCAGTGTTGTACTATAGGTTAACAACAGCCAATTCACACACAGCACACTCCCAACAAACATGACGAGACACACTGTACTTGAAATGTTAATTTAAGGAGAAACATTAGCAAGGACATTAGGGAGAAGTTTGATACTGGTCTGGGTTGCCTCATTATAGGCAGGATTTGGAAGCTTTAGAGAGGGTGCAGAGGAGATTTACCAGATGTTGCCTGGATTGGAGGGTATGCCTTGTGAAGAAAGGTTGAGAGAGCTAGGGCTTTTCTCACTAGCATGAAGAAGGATGAGAGGTGACTTCATAGAGATGAAGGGCTTTTGCCAAAGTGTCAATTCTCCTGCTCCTCAGATGCTGCCTGACCTGCTGTGCTTTTCCAGCACCACACTCTTGACTCTAATCTCCAGCCCTTACTTTCGTCAGAGGTGCACATGGTGTTGAGAGGCACAGGTACAGTGAACAACCAGGGCATTAATGGCTATCAGGAGGGGACATAATTTTAAGGTGATTGGAGGAAGGCTTAGGGGAGATGTCAGAGGTAGGTCCTTTACACAGAGTGCATGGAATGCACTACCAGCAATGATAGTAGAGTCAGATACATTAGGAACATTTAAGCAACTCTTGGATAGGCACGTGGAAGATAGTACAATGAAGAGTATGTAGATTAGTTTGATTTTAAACTGGGGTATAAGGTCGACACTCCATCGAGGGCCAAAGGAAGGGCCTATACTGTTGTATTCGTCTTGGTTTAAAAAAAAAGTGCTGCGGGACCTTTTACATCCACGTTACAGAATAGAGGAAACCTTGCTTGAACAGCTAACTTGTTAGCACCTCTAATAGGTTCACAGTTCTTCACCCTCAAATTAGATCACTGCTTCCCAAACTTCCACTCCCGCTGTCCTATTACAAGGCTTGAAGACGATCATGTACGAGGAAGACAAGACCAGGAAGTGGGGAATACAGCCTTCTTGATCCTCCTTTTAGGAAGTTCTGATCCAGATTTTGTGCTCAGGTTTCTAGGTGTAGATCAAGACTCCACTGAGATACAGCTGACATGAAGGAAGATGCTTTCTGAAGTTGAATTAGCACCAGAATGTGAAAAACAATCCGGAATTCTAACCATGCAATCATTAAGTTTAAAAAAACACTACACGTAACTTTTTAAACCAAGTATCCATAGAAAGTCAACAACCCCTGTGTTTCAACAAGAACATTCTGAATGTTACAACTTCCATGGCGACCCATTTCACAGTATCAGCTCCTATTCTTGACAGCCTCTTAATTTCTTGAAGATTTACGCATCACTTTGAATTGCTCGCTATGTTTCATAATAAATTCTTTTTATCTTCAAAAACTCAGCTGTTTTCGATTTCATGCCTCATTCACGCACCAGAGCTGAACATACATTTTACAAAAAAAAAATTAAAAATAACCTCTACCCAACCTAATTAGAATCCTAGCACCCTCCCTATATTCACTGCGAGAGGGGCCCCCCGCTGTTCATTGTTCACTCGTGATTAACGTGGTGGTAAGTGGCCTTAGAGGAAACGTAATGTAAGGTTTCTATTGTAGATGATGTACTTTTGCTATTTTTATGTTCCTAATTAATTTCCCGTACATTTTGTTTTCTCGTTTTTTAAGTGCTAACCAAGTGAAATGGTATTTACCCCAGCAGAAATCCGTGCTGTCTCCTGACAGCACTAAAAACAGACAAGAAGGTTGTGTTTTTCACGTGCAAGGGAACTTGCCAAGTTGATTGCCTTCCTCGCCCACAAAGTGGCGTCCGCTTCCCCCAAGCAGTGCTGACACTTTGCTTTCTTTCCAGTAATAAGTTAAACAGATGCATCACGTTAGCCATGCTTTGTTGTTTAAAATAAGGGTACGCATTGATTTGTTGGTTGGTAAACAGAGCGTCTATAACTAAAAGTTATACTATTTCACATAAATTCATCTTAGGCGGCTGTGGCTCGTTGCATGGCATCCCCACTTTCGAATTAGAAGGTTGTGGGAGTCAAGTCTCCCTCCAGAACTTTGATACAAAAATCAGTGTAGACGTTTCAGTGTCGTATTGAGGAGTGCCATCTTTCAGCTGTGGCATTAAACTGAGGCACTGCCTGCCTTCTCAAACACCTCAACATCTCATGGTGCTATTTTTTAAGAGCATTTGTTTGATGTCCTGGCCAATATTTAACTCTCAATTAGTAATGCAAAAGCACAACACCATGGATGCTGAAAATCTTGAAATAAAACGATGCTAGAAATACTCAGCAGGTCAGGCAGTATGTGTAGATTTGAGAAAGGCAGAGGCTCATCCACCTGTAACATTAACTCTGTTTTTCTTTTCACAGTTACTGCCTGACAAGAGTATTTCCAGTGTTTTCTGTTCTTACATCATGAACAGATTTTTAGGTCATTTTTCACATTACTGTTGTTAGGAACTTGCTGTGTTCCCATTAGCTGCCATATTTCTTACATTACCTCAGTGACAACACTTTAAAAGTGCTTAGTTGTCTGCAAAGTGTTTTGAGATGGCCAGTGATTTTGAAAGATACCATATAAGCTTCTTACTAAAAATGTATTTTAATATTTCTTGTCATCCTTAAATCTCAAATGCTCTCTGGTGTTTAAGTTTTCAGCACAGTTATTAATGATGTGGATTTGAATGCCTTGGTACTTCTATCCATTCTTTCCTGTAAATCAAGTAGAAAACCACACTAGCTTTTAATCATCTCAAACCATGAAAAAAATGAAAACATGTATGACTTCCATATAGGTGGGTGTTAAAATGTAATTATTGTAAGCTATACATTTTCTTTCATGCATATATTTGAATAAAATCCAAATATATTAACAACAGTATCTGAGTGCATATATAAGGCACTATTCTATGGGCACTTTCAGAAAACAACATTGTTCCATAAATCCCACAAATCCATAGCAATGAATGTAAACTAAGATTCCAGCCACCACATATTCTATTTTAAATACTGTATACATGTTTTCTTCATCTTTCCTCCTTTTCTCTTGAAGGGATTGATGTATTGTTAGAGGAATATTCTGATAATGTTAATTGTCTTCTGGCATTTTATCTAATTGGCCATTGTTTATTTCTACTTTTAATACTTGGCTTTAAATTACTTTAAGGTTTCTGTTTGTCAGTGTTGTTCCAGACAAGAGATTGTGTAACAGCAGTTTTGAAGGCATTCTTTCGGGAATAATAAATATACTCATTATGCAGAGCAATTTGAATGGTGAAAAAAGATTTTCAATGCACCAAATGGGAAAAGATTTCTGTAATCATCACCTTCCCAAGTTTAGATATACAGCTATATATAAATTAAAAACTGGCTTTAAATGAGGCTGGTAATTGCAATTCTTTGTCTAGGTAGAGTGTAATAGCCAATAAAGAGAACTATTCTTGTTCATCTGCATGCTCATTAAGATAATTTCTACTGGCAACTATAGTTGAATTGTTTGACTGTGCAAGTAAAACAGGATGCAGAATCCTTTTTTAGATGGTTCTTTGACAAATTATAGCAAACCTGTAAATTTCAGTTCCTATAGATCAGACTTTATGAATAGTTTCAATAGCTAGCCAGTGTAGATATGTGAAATTTTGGTGAAATTGAAAAAAAAAATTATATGAAAGTAAAGTACTGCAGGTGATCGAAAATAAAACAAAGTGCTAGAAAAACTGAACAGCTCTGGCAAGACTTGTGGAGTGAGAAACAGAGTAAATGTTTCAAGCCCAATGACTCTTCTCCAGAATTGATTTGCTCTGTAATGCTCCTAGGTCATGGTTCTACAAGATAAGTCAGATTCCAGAAAGCTGACTTGATAGTTTTAAAACAAAAAATTTGGTAATTTGATGGTCATTTACTGAAACTTAATCATGCATGAATTTCTTTTAAAGCAGAAGTCTATTGCGCAAGAAAACCTGTTTAAATATCGACTGTAGTTTGAAAGATCTTAAAATGTACAGCAAAACAAAATCTCATTGTGATTGCTGACACTACCCATCACAGAAACTCAAATCCAGAGAAATGGCTGCTCTATATCAAATCTTTAACTTTGACTTAACTGACTTTCCCCATTCTTTCCAGTGTATTATAAGTACTTTCACAAGAATACTCTGAAAACTGAAAGCTTCAACTTTCTCTGCTTCTGACAACCTGTAGATTTTTTAATCAAATACTCCTGGTCTAGATGTGTCACTAATTAAACTTTACTACTGAGGTAACTGTGCCTTTGCCTGAACTTTAATACGCTCCTTTCTAAGAAATAAACTGTATTTGCTTCAGACTCCAGTTAGATCTGTTCCAAACTGCCCTAAAACCTTCAATCTCTGCATTTCTTAAGCTAAAATTCAATCCTTGGTTATCCTGAACCAAAAATAAGTCAAATACCATTAATCTGTAACCTATATCACTGTAAGTAATCTAATCTAAATCTAAATATGTTAAAAACCACAACAGTAGACAATTGTTCCATACTCTGCAGAGGTATTTGTTATCAAACAAAACCATACTTTGTGAAGGGGTTGAGCTGTTGCAACTAATCTGGTGTTGCATTGTCTTATCAGTGGTTGTGTTACAATATTAAAGTTTGTAATGTTATTATATTTTTGGGTTGTAACTGTAAATTTGGTGCAAATGAAGTGTGTCTTGTGACCTTATCTGAACTCTAAATTCCAGTCAGGTTGTGTGGTTTGATTGTTGGGAACAAGGGACAAGGTATTTATGCTTGTAGACAATAGGAGAATTCTGAGTTTATCTTGATAGACCTTTAGTCTCTGAAATGTCTAGGTAAAAACAATGACTGCAGATGCTGGGAGCCAGAGTCTAAATTAGAGTGGTGCTGGAAATGCACAGCAGTTCAGGCAGCATCCGAGGAGCAGTAAAATCGACATTTCGGGCAAAAGCCCTTCATCAGGAACCCAGGCTCCATCTCTCTGAAATGTCTAGAAAGGTGTTGTTGGTATTGGGTTGTACACAGTTATGTTGTCGCAATCACATGTGTTATAGTGACACAGGAGACTATTTGGCCCATCATGCCTGCACTGGTTCTTAAAACAAGCATCATTCTTTAGATCCAATCACTTGCTTTTCTCCAAACCATTGCAAACTATTTCTACCTAATGCCCTGTTGAATGCCTCAACTGAACCTGCATCCACTGCATTTCCAGGCAGTGCATTCCATACCCTAACTATAAACTGATTTTTTTTTTTCTCACATCATCCTTGCTTCATTTGCACATCACTTTAAATCTAAGCCCTCTCATTCTTGTTCCTTGTGTAAACAGGAACAGTTTCTCTCCATTTACTTTATCCAGCCTGCTTATTATTTTGAAAACCTCTGTGAAATCTCCTCTTAGCTGCCTTCACTCCCAGGTGACTACTGCCCAATTCTTCCATTTATCCTTACAATTGAAGCTTCTCATTCTTGAAATGAGAAATCTTTAGAACTGTACCTCCAGTATTGACTTCAAAGTACGCCACCTCACACTTCTTAGCACTGAACCTCATCTGCCACCTATCATTTCACTCACACCAACTGTCCACACTGTCTTCCTCACAGTTTACAACTTCTCCAAGTTTCATATCATATGCACGCTTTAAAATTGTCTCCTGCACACCAAGACCCAGATCATTAATATATATTAGGAAAACCAGAAAACTGACCCCTGGGGAACTCTACTACAAACCTTCCCTCAGGCTGAAAAATATCCGTTGACCATTGTTGTCTGTTTTCTACCACTTGGCCAATGTTGCTAGTGTGCCTTTTATACCAGGTCTCTGGCATGGAGCCTGTCCCCGTTACTCAGAAGGGAAGGGTGAAGAAGAGCAGAGCAGTAGTAATTGGAGACTCGATAGTTAGGGGCACAGATAGGCGGTTTTGTGGGAACGAGAGAGACTCACGTTTGGTATGTTGCCTCCCAGGTGCAAGGGTACGTGATGTCTCTGATCGTGTTTTCCGGGTCCTGGAGGGGGAGGGGGAGCAGCCCGAAGTCGTGGTCCATATTGGCACCAACGACATAGGTAGGAGGAGTGCCGAGGATGTTAGACAGGCTTTCAGGGAGCTAGGTTGGAAGCTCAGAGTTAGAACGAACAGAGTTGTTGTCTCTGGTTTGTTACCCGTGCCACGTGATAGAGATTCGAGGAATAGGGAAAGAGAACACTTAAATGCGTGGCTACAGGGATGGTACAGGAGGGAGGGATTCCGGTTTTTGGATAACTGGGGTTCTTTCTGGGGACGGTGGGACCTCTATAAACAGGATGGTCTACACCTGAACCTGAGGGGCACCAGTATCCTTGGGGGGAGGTTTGATAGTGCTCTTGGGGGGGTTTAAACTAACTCTGCAGGGGCATGGGAACCCAGATTGTAGCTTCAGGGTGCAGGGCCTGGAGTGTAGGGAGGTTAGGAACATGGCATCAATTTCCAAGGAGGGTGTCTGTAAACAGGAAAGTGGCTTGAAGTGTGTATACTTCAATGCAAGAAGTATACGAAATAAGGTAGGTGAACTTGCAGCGTGGGTTGGTACCTGGGACTTCGATGTTGTGGCTATTACGGAGACATGGCTAGAACAGGGACAGGATTGGCTGTTGCAGGTTCCAGGATTTAAATGTTTTAGTAGGGTCAGAGGTGGGGGTAAAAGAGGGGGAGGTGTGGCATTGCTTGTCAAAGATAGTATTACAGTGGTGGAAAGGACGATGGATGAGGACTTGCCATCTGAGGTAGTTTGGGCTGAGGTTAGGAATAGGAAAGGTGAGGTCACCCTGTTAGGAGTCTTTTACAGGCCTCCTAATAGTCCTAGAATCATTGAAGAAAGGATAGGGAAGGTGATTCAGGAGATGAGTGACAGTAATAGGGTGGTTGTTATGGGGGACTTTAACTTTCCTCATATTGATTGGGAAAGCTATAGCTCAAGTTCGTTAGATGGGTCAGTGTTTGTTCAATGTGTGCAGGAGAGTTTCCTGACACAATATGTAGACAGGCCAACAAGAGGTGAGGCCATACTGGATTTGGTTCTGGGTAACGAACCAGGCCAGGTGTTAGAATTAGAGGTAGGTGAGCACTTTGGGGATAGTGACCATAATTCGGTGATTTTTACTCTCGTGATGGAGAGGGATAAGTGTGTACTACAGGGCAAGAGTTATAGCTGGGGTCAGGGAAATTATGATGCGGTGAGGCATGACTTAGGATGTGTGGCTTGGAAAAGTAGACTCCAAGGCAAGAGTGTAAATGATATGTGGAGCTTGTTCAAGGAGCAACTATTGAGTGTCCTTGATAATTATGTACCTGTCAGGCAGGGAGGAAAGGGTCGTGCGAGGGAGCCGTGGTTTAATAAGGAATTGGAATCCCTTGTTAAATGGAAGAGGGCGGCCTATCTCAAGATGAGACGTGAAGGTTCAATTGGGGCGATTGAGAGTTATAGGGTAGCCAGGAAGGACCTGAAGAGAGAGCTAAGAGCAGCAAGGAGGGGACATGAAAGGTCCTTAGTCGGTAGGATTAGGGAAAACCCTAAGGCTTTCTATAGGTATGTTAGGAATAAAAGAATGACTAGGGTAGGAATAGGTCCAGTCAAGGATAGTAGTGGGAAGTTGCGTGTGGAGGCGGAAGAGATTGGGGAGACACTGAATGAATAATTTTCTTCAGTATTTACTCAGGAACAGGACATTGTCGTCGATGTGAATACTGAGTCACAAATAAGTAGAATGGATGGCTTTGAGGTATGTAGAGAAGAGGTGTTGGAAATCCTGGAAAAGGTGAAAATAGATAAGTCCCCTGGGCCTGATGGCATTTATCCTAGGATTCTCTGGGAAGCAAGGGAGGAGATTGCAGAGCCATTGGCCTTGATTTTTATGTCCTCTTTGTCTACAGGAGTAGTGCCAGAAGACTGGAGGATAGCAAATGTGGTTCCCTTGTTCAAAAAGGGGAGTAGGGATAACCCTAGTAACTATAGGCCGGTGAGTCTCACTTCTGTTGTGGGCAAAGTCTTAGAGAGAATTGTAAGGGATAGGATTTATGAACATCTGGATAGGAATAATGTGATCAAGGATAGTCAGCATGGTTTTGTGAAGGGCAGGTCGTGCCTCACAAACCTTATTGAATTCTTTGAAAAGGTGACGAAGGAGGTTGATGAGGGGAAAGCGGTAGATGTGGTATATATGGATTTTAGTAAGGCGTTTGATAAGGTTCCCCATGGTAGGCTACTGCAGAAAATACGGAGATATGGCATTGAGGGTGAGTTGGAGGTTTGGATTAGGAATTGGCTGGATGGAAGAAGACAGAGGGTAGTAGTTGATGGCAAAGTTTCTTCATGAAGTGCCGTCACTAGCGGTGTTCCGCAAGGATCTGTTTTGGGACCATTGCTGTTTGTCATTTTTATAAATGACCTGGAAGAGGGGTTAGAAGGTTGGGTGAGCAAGTTTGCGGATGATACGAAAGTCGGAGGAGTTGTTGACAGTGAGGAAGGATGTGGCAGGTTACAGCAGGATATAGAGAAGCTGCAGAGCTGGGCAGAAAGGTGGCAAATGGAATTCAATGTAGCTAAGTGTGAGGTGATTCACTTTGGGAAGAATAACAAAAAGATGGGGTACTGGGCTAATGGTCGGATACTTGGTAGTGTGGATGAGCAGAGGGATCTTGGTGTCCATGTACACAGATCTCTGAAAGTTGCCACCCAGGTAAATAGTGCGGTGAGGAAGGCATATGGCGTACTGGCTTTTATTGGTAGAGGAATTGAGTTCCAGAGTCCTGAGGTCATGTTGCAGTTGTATAAGACTCTGGTGCGGCCGCATCTGGAATATTGTGTGCAGTTTTGGTCGCCATACTATAGGAAGGATGTGGAGGCACTGGAACGGGTGCAGAGGAGGTTTACCAGGATGTTGCCTGGTATGGAAGGAAGATCGTATGAGGAAAGACTGAGACACTTGGGGCTGTTTTCATTAGAGAAAAGAAGGTTTAGGGGTGACTTGATTGAGGTGTACAAGATGATTAGGGGGTTAGATAGGGTTGACAGTGTGAACCTTTTCCCGCGTATGGAGTCGGGTATTACAAGAGGGCATAGCTTTAAATTAAGGGGGGGTAGATATAGGACTGAAGTTAGGGGTAGGTTCTTCACTCAGCGAGTCGTAAGTTCATGGAATGCCCTGCCAGTAGCAGTGGTGGACTCTCCCTCTTTATGGGCATTTAAGCGGGCATTGGATAGGTATATGGAGGATAGTGGGTTAGTATAGGTTAGGTGGGCTTGGATCGGCGCAACATCGAGGGCCAAAGGGCCTGTACTGTGCTGTATTCTTCTATGTTCTATGTTCTATGTACCATGACCTATGACTTTCCTCGTGAGTCTGTGCTGTGGAATTGATTTAATGCCTTCTGGAAATTCATTTGTACCTCATCAAGCCTTTCCGTTATCTCTTCAAAAAGGCCCAGCACATTTCTCCTTTAGAAATCCATGCTGGGTTTATTTAAAGATAAAAAGGGGGGGGGGAGGGGGGCTATTGGGATGAGGAATAGTATGTGACCTTCTGCCAGGCTGCTTGTTTTTAATTCTAGGAGATCATGTATTTTAGTATAATTTTTTTTCAGACACAGCCCCGGTGACAGTGTTCAATCCCACTGGTCTGGTACTGGAGTCTAGTACAGAGGATTGTATTTGATCCCACTATTTTGGAATTAAGTTGGACTGGTGAAGGGTTTTCAGATTAGTCATGATCTGCACTTAGAAACCTTCTGTTTGAATGGGCTGCTTTGGGCTTCACAAGGCCCAAAAGTTCAGGCAGGTGTCTTTGGTGCTAGATGGATGTTCATCACTCATTAAATGAGAATCTGTAGCAACAACAATTTTCAGTATAAAGCCAATGGAACTTTGATATTCTGCATCAGATTCTCTACTTTGCTCTCAAATGCAATATTGAGTTCACTTTTGGTCCTCTCCTATGATGAATGATACATAGACCCTGATAAGGAAGGTCACTGAAAGTCTTCTCTAGTTTAAGAGCCTTTTTGTATTACGATAGCTGGGTTCTGTTATTCTAGCAGTAGTTGGATATAAGCTATGTCTGCTTTGAACATATCATTTGGGAACAGGAGTATACAATCTGGCCCTTTTAAGCCTTCTCCACCATTCAGTAAGATGATGTCTGATCAAGTTGTGGTCTCAGCTCCACATTCCAGTCTGCATTCCATAATCCTTAGCTTTATTCATTTAAGTCAGCTTTGAATAAATAAATATAAAGAAGCAGCCTCCATTATCTTCTTCAGAAGAGAATTCCCAAACAGTAACAACCCTCTGAGAGAAAATAAATTCTCCTTAACTTTCTTAAAAAGGAGACCTCTTAAATAATGTCCAAAAGTTTTAAACATCTCCACAAGAGGGAGCATTTTCCTAGTATCCATCCTATTCAGCCTTCACAAGATCCTTATAGTTCTGTCAAGATCTCTCATTCTTCTCAACTCCAATAGATATAAACCAAAACTGTTCAACCTTTTTTCAGAAGATAAACCTTTTATCCTATGAATGAGCCAAGTCAACCTTCTCTGAATTGTGTCTAAAACAATTGTACGCCTTTTCATATAAGGAGATCAAAACAGTACACAGTGCTCCAGATGTGGTCTCACCAAAGCCATGTGTTGCTGCAGTTAAAATTCCATATTTTTATATTTATTCCCCTTTCAATAAACAACAATATCTCATTTGCCTCCCTAATCAATTGCTGCATCTGCATTTAATTCATGTGCCAGGATACCCAGATCCTTCTGTACTACTAAGTCCTGCAATCTCTCTACACTTAAATAGTATTCTGCTTTTCTGTTCTACCTGCCAGGATGGACAAGTTCATATTTATGTATGTTATAGTCCAGCTGCCTCGGTTTTTCTAACTCACTTAACCTGGCTTTATTCCTCTGCAAACTCTGTCTTGGCTTAACAGCTTAATTTCCTTGAGGAGAAAGTGAGGTCTGCAGATGCTGGAGATCAGAGCTGAAAATGTGTTGCTGGAAAAGCGCAGCAGGTCAGGCAGCATCCAGGGAACAGGAGAATCGACGTTTCGGGCATAAGCCCTGAAGAAGGGCTTATGCCCGAAACGTTGATTCTCCTGTTCCCTGGATGCTGCCTGACCTGTTGCGCTTTTCCAGCAACACATTTTCAGCTTAATTTCCTACCTATCTTTGGTGTTGCCACCAAATTTAGCTACCATATGTATAGTCCTGTCATCCAAATTATTGATGTAGATTGTAAATAGTTGAGGCGACAGCACTGTTCCCTGTGACATTCTGCTAATTACAGCTTACCAACTTGAAAGAGATCTACTTATACCTCCTCTTTGCTTCCTGTTAGCTAAAAATGTGTTGCTGGATTCTATCTCGGGCGACCGAATCAACACGGACATTTACTATAATCCGACCGACTCCCACAGCTACCTAGACTACACCTCCTACCACCCTGCCCCCTGTAAAAACGCCATCCCATATTCCCAATTCCTTCGTCTCCGCTGCATCTGCTCCCAGGAGGACCAGTTCCAATACCGTACAATCCAGATGGCCTCCTTCTTCAAAGACCGCAATTTCCCCCCAGACGTGATCGACGATGCCCTCCACCACATCTCCTCCACTTCCCGCTCCTCCGCCCTTGAGCCCCGCCCCTCCAATCGCCACCTGGACAGAACCTTATTGGTCCTCACCTACCACTCCACCAACCTCCATATACATAGTATCATCCATCGTCATTTCCACCACCTCCAAACAGACCCCACCACCAGGGATATATTTCCCTCCCTTCCCCTATCAGCATTCCGAAAAGACCACTCCCTCCGTGACTCCCTCGTCAGGTCCATACCCCCCACCAACCCAACCTCCACTCCCGGCACTTTCCCCTGCAACCGCAAGAAATGCAAAACTTGCGCCCACACCTCCCCCCTTACTTCCCTCCAAGGCCCCAAGAGATCCTTCCATATCTGCCACAAATTCACCTGCACCTCCACACACATCATTTATTGCATCCGCTGCACCCGATGTGGCCTCCTCTATATTGGGGAGACAGGCCGCCTACTTGCGGAACGTTTCAGAGAACACGTCTGGGACACCCGGTCCAACCAGCCCAACCACCCCGTGGCTCAACACTTCAACTCCCCCTCCCACTCCACCAAGGACATGCAGGTCTTTGGACTCCTCCATCGCCAGACCATAGCAACACGACGGTTGGAGGAAGAGCGCCTCATCTTCCGCCTAGCAACACGACGGTTGGAGGAAGAGCGCCTCATCTTCCGCCTAGGAACCCTCCAACCACAAGGGATGAACTCAGATTTCTCCAGTTTCCTCATTTCCCCTCCCCCCACCTTGTCTCAGTCAAATCCCTCGAACTCAACACCGCCTTCCTAACCTTCAATCTTCTTCCTGACCTCTCCGTCCCCACCCCCACTCCGGCCTATCACCCTCACCTTGACCTCCTTCCACCTATCGCATTTCCAATGCCCTTCCCCCAAGTCCTTCCTCCCTATCTTTTATCTTAGCCAGCTGGACACACTTTCCTCATTCCTGAAGAAGGGCTCCTGCCCGAAACGTCGACTCTCCTGCTCCTTGGATGCTGCCTGACCTGCTGCGCTTTTCCAGCAACACATTTTCAGCTCTGATCTCCAGAATCTGCAGTCCTCACTTTCTCCTTCCTGTTAGCTAAGCAATCCTTTATCCATGCTGACATGTGACCTGATACCATGTCACAACCTCCTCCTCAGGCTAAACCACCACCAGTCATTTCTCTCTAATAGAGAGCAGCTCTATGGTCCAGTCAGACAATGGCAACTTTACTTGTAGAGACTCTGTCTATTAGTTTTTAAGTGTTAACTGGTTAGCTTTCTCTCATTCTCTGATTTCTGCCTCATTATCTTCTTAGTCAATGTTGTTTTGGATATTAAAATTGGAGAGGTTATGGGCCATGAACAATTATGTACGAAGCATTGCACTATATTAGACAATCAGGAGGAGTTATCAATACTTGGACTAATTGATATACTTGTGTAGTTAATACAACTGTAGAAGTCCAATAAAACATTTGACATATTGCTATAGGTGGGAGGTTGAACATGTTCTACTTCATAGTTATTATAATGCCCTATTTTTGTTTGCTTGTAATTCTCTGAGAGAGTGCCCCAGATTTTAAAAACATTTCTGCACGACATTGCTTGGAGGTTTGGTTGAAGTTTTTGTGCCTTTTCCAAGAGATTGCAGAGCAGAGGTTTGTTTTTGGGGTTGCAGCACAAAATAGTGTGGAGAGGAGCGGGCAAGGCGAGGAATCAGCGATAGGCAGTCAATATCACAGAGAGGAGTGGGTGTTATGAGGACTCTGCAACTTCATTTTGAGGTTGTACAGAATGTTGGTGAGGCCTCATCTGGAATATTGTGTCCAGTTCTGGTCACCCTGTTATTGGAAGGATATTATTAAGCTGGAGAGGGATCAGAAAAAAGTTACCAACACCTCAGGAGTGTTGCTGAACAAAGAGACCTTGGAGTACAGGTTCATAGCTCCTTGAAAGTAGAGTCGCAGGTAGATAGGAGAGTGAAGAAGGCATTTGCTATGCTTTCCTTTATTGGTCAGAGTATTGAGTATAGGAGTTAGGAGGTCATGTTGCGGCTGTACAGGACATTGGTTAGGCTACTTTTAGAATATTGCACGCAACTCTGGTCTTCTTCCTATTGGAAGGATATTGTGAAACTTGAAAGGGTTCAGAAAAGATTTACAAGGATGTTGCCAGGGTTGGAGGATTTGAGCTGTAGGGAGAGGTTGAATAGGCTGGAACTGTTTTCCCTGGAGTGTCGGAGGCTGAGGGGTGACCTTATAGAGGTTTATAAAATCATGAGGGGCATGGATAGGAAAATTGGACAAGGTCTTTTCCCTGGGTTGGGGAGTCCAGAACTAGAAAGCATAGGTTGAGGGTGAGAGAGGAAAGATATAAAAGAGACCTAAGGAACAACTTTTTCACCAGGATGTGGTGTATGGAATGAGCTACTAGAGGAAGTGGTAGAGGCTAGTATGATTGCAACATTTAAAAGGCATCTGGATGGGTATTTGAATAGGAAGGGTTTTTAGACATATGGGCCGGGTGCTGGCAGGTGGGACTAGATTAGTTTGGGATATCTGGTCGGCGTGGATGAGTTGGACCGAAAGATCCGTTTCTGTGCTGTACATCCCTATGATTCTATATTGCTGGGAATAGAGGATTTCAGTTGTAAGGAGAGGTTGAATAGGCTGGGACTTTTTTCACTGGATCGAAGGAGGTTGAGGGGAGACTTTGTAGATGTTTATAAAATCATGAGAGGTATACATAAGATGAATGACAGGTGTCATTTCCTTAGGGTTGGGGATTTCAAGACTAGGAAGAACGTTTTTAAGGTGAGAGGAGAAAGATTAAAAAAGACAGGACAACTTTTAAGAGTGGTTTGTATATGGAATGAACTTCGTAATGAAGTGGTGGATGCAGGGACAGTTACAACATTTAAAAGACATTTGGATGAGTATGTGAATAAGAAATGCTTGGAAGGATATGGGCCAAGCACTGCTAGGTGTGACTGGTTGGGATTAAGGATGGCATTGACCGGTTAGACTGAATGGGTTTGTTTTCGTACTGTATAACTCTATGATTGGCAGTCAATATCACAGATGAGGTGAGGACCTGGTGACAAGTGGTCAGTATCACAAACAGGAGTGACCAATAAAAATAAAAATTTTAAAAAGTTACATTGCAACAATATTAAAGAGGAAGGTATCAAGCCCTGTATAAAGGTGATTGAATGAATGTATTTATTGGTAAAATTTCTGACATTGTGTACTGATTCCTGTTATAAGTTTCAATAAAAACTAATTCTTATAATAAACAAACTATGGTACTAAAGTAGGATCTTTAAGTATTTGTCATTGTTTAAAGTTTTTTAAAAATATGCATGTATGAATATGTGAATATGTAGAATTAGTTTGCAATACAGAAAAGTTTGAACCTGTGATATTAGTATTAAGAATAATTACTGTGCTGTTTCTGCAAACTTTCAATTAATTACCATTCTAAGAAAATCTTCCTTTCCCCGTGTTGCCAATCCCAACATCTTTCCTTGTTTTGACTAGTAATGTTCTTTCCTAAGTGTTTACAAATTTTGGGAACAATTCCCTTCCACAGTATTACCAGTTAACCCCTAGGAATAGGGCGGCATGGTGGTTCAGTGATTAGCACTGCTGCCTCACAGCGCCGGGGATCTGGGTTTGATTCCGGCCTCGGATGACTGTATGGAGTTTGCACATTTTTCCCGTGTCTGTGTAGGTTTCCTCCGGGTGTTCCGATTTCCTCCTTCAGTCACAAAGATGCGCAGGTTGGGTGAGTTGACCATGCTAAATTGCCAATAGTGTTCAGGCATGTGTAGGTTAGGTGCATTAGTCAGGGATAAATATAGGGTAGGAGAATGGGTCTGGGTGGGATACTTTTCGAAGGGTTGGTATGGACTTGTTGGGCCAAATGGCCTGTTTCCACACTTATAGGGGTTCTACAATTCTTTTCTTTCAAAAACATGTTAGGTTGGTCTATCCAAAATGTGGCCAAACTGAAGCATCCCTCACTGCCTCTTACAATCTCCTTAAATGTGCCTTGTTTTGATTGTCACATCATTACCTCTCCATTGTTGGATTTCCTCTTAACACCACTTCCATTGTCTTATTATTCATGATCAGACCCACTAAATTATCAACTTCCTTTCTAAAGAAAGTATTGAATGATAAGACAAATTGTTATCAGTAAGGTTGCAGTTGCACTGTGGAAATTCAGTTATCACCAGTTTTCCTTAAAGAAATGCGATCTCTCTTAAGAGCAGTGAATGGCTCCACAGTGTCTTGCAATACCATTTTGAAAGCTATGCTCTCTATTTTACAGCAGAACATTGGTGGATTTAGAGACATGGATTCATTGAATGAGACCCTAGTAAAAGATAATTTAGTATCAACTGTAATTGGAAGGTGAGTTCATTCTGAGTTCATATTACAAGTTCAGAAATTGATAAAACTAACATGAAAGCAATCAGGATCACAAGGAATCCAGCCCAAAAGTTATTGCTTGGAATGCTTTGAATATTCTGCATACAATTATTTGTGATTTTATTTTGGTTAATTATTTGTGGTTTATTTTGGTTATTTCTGTTTCAGCTCAATTTTGTAATTACTGGTTGAACTGAAATGAGATCATTTTTCATGTAAAAACAGTGAATTCCAATCAGAAATCTATTTATGGAAGAGATTTACATAAATCCATCAGTACACGTGACAACAAATCGACCAATCAAATCTAATAGCTTGAATGTGAATCACAATAATTCCGCTATGAATACTTAAAATAATGACTTTCCCCAAGTAGAACTATTTTCTTCATGAATGGGAAAATATTTCAGGTGATGATTAAATTTTGGCCTAGAGGTTACTCTTCTTGAAAATTACACAAGCTACAAAAAAGGATCATTGAACTCTATTGCAGATTTCATACAGATCTTTTTGTGGTGAATAAAGGTACTAATTTGACAAGTCAAGCCCTTCATCTCTTCATTTCAATTTCTTGGTCAAGAGCAACTGAGTTAAATAATAATGTCTGTTTTCAGAGCAGTAAAGAGGCTGCAAAAACAGTGAAATATGATATGATTCAACAACATTTGTGCTTACTTAGCTCAGAATCTGAAGAAAATGGTGCATTACATGAAATAGAGTCACCCGAATCCCCATCCTCAGAACCCACCTGCAAGAAACGTTGTGTGGATGCATTATTACATAGTGACATTGAACGGATGAGAAGGTAACAGGTTGTTTGTTGAATGTAAGATTAAATTAAAATTAATTGGAAGTGTGCGTGTCAGAAATAAATTGTGATTCCACTTCTTACTTATTCTCGGGAGGTTGGTGTCAGTATTCATTTCCCATCACTGATTGACCTTGAGAAGTTGGTGGTGTGCCTTCTCCTCCAACAGTTGCAAGCACTTTGGTATAGCTGAGTGGCCTACCTGGCAATTTCAAAGGGCATTAAAAAGTCAACCACATTGCTGTGGGTCCAGTGTCACATATGGGCCAAACTGGGGAAGGCCAGTAGATTTGTTTTCCAGGTGAACTAGGTGTTTTTTGTTAAGACAATCCAATAGTTTCGTGGTCATAATTACTATTATTAACTTTCAGAATCCAAATTGATTTAATTAATTGAATTCAGATTCACCAGGTTTGAACTCAAGGCTGCACATTATTTGTTCAGGTCCTTGGATTACTTATCAAATAACAATAAATTTGATCCAATACTCATCATAGGGATTATAGGCATTTAGGTTGTCCAGGAAAGGGAGAAGACAGGAGAGGTAGTTTTATGTATTTTCTATAATTTGGATGTCAGTAAATTTGAACCAGTATCTTGGGAAGGCAAAGTATATATTTGAACTCAAAAGCAAGTAGAAGATAGAATTAATAATTAGGAGTGGCTAGAAGGAGAAGATCATGGATTTGTGAGAATAGGGAAATCCTAAACTGATATTCATGCAAAGCGACCGCTAGCGGTGACAATAGCAAATAATGAAGTGCACAATAATGAAGATGTTAATTATCCAGTATTATAGCAGTGAAAGAATGCAGTGACCACTTTAGTTAGCACAGAAAATGGGAATAGGAATGCAGATTTTGATAATGAGCAAGAAAACAAGCAAAAGAAAATGGTGTAGATGGTAGATAGTTTAATTGTGGAAGTCTTAGCCAGTTAGTTCTCCATTCTGCTTTGAACTGGGACTTGCAGTGATCATATATATATATATATACATACGCAAGAGCACACATTCGGATGGAATACTTTGACAATAATTGTATTCTGATGTGACTTAACAAAACAATATTTGGAGACTACATGACAAATGGCTTATTCTCTGTTATACTGCCCTTGTCTGCTGGTTAAGATATCTTTGCTTTAATTTGTAACTTGGGACTTTGTGTGGATTTAAATGACCAAGTTTCAGGTTATTGCTGAGATCTAAGGACACTGCTAGGTTAACCAGCATTTACATGCCAACCAGAGAAGTAGTAGAGGCTGATTATAATTACAACATTTAACAGGCGTATAGATTGGTCTATGAATAGGAATGGTTTAGAGGGATATGGGCCAAATGCTGGCAAATGGGACTAGATTAGGTTAGGATATCTGGTCACCATGGATGAGTTGGACGAAAGGGTCTGCCTTTCCATGCTGTACATCTCTATGACTCTGTCACCACCTGAGAGTCATGTTTTATTTAGAGCCAGAATGGCAATGCAGTCATCCACAATCTGCAGGGCATAGCTATTGACTGAATAGAATGAAGACCCTGGAGAGAAGTGGTTTACCAACATAGTGACTTTATGTATCTTTGAAAAGGGAAAATGTTTGATTAGACAACTAACCCATGTAAGTGTGATATCAATAGTGCACAAAATAGTCAAAAAATTAGTTCACTGGATTATGGCCAATAATTTATTCATTGATTTAGCACCATTTAGAAGCATTTGATGTTGTTCTACAAGTTCTTTGAGATGTTAAAATTTAAGTAGAAAGTGAAACACCTTACATTTAGACTTTTGACATTGTCAGAATTTTATTTCAAGTTAATGGGATCAAAAGGCAAGTCTCAGCATCATGAAAAATAAGTAATAAACAATTATGTTAAAAAAAATCAACTTTTATTTAAAGAATAATAACCATTTGAAATCATCTATCAGGTGTGGATATTAAATTAACACTTGGACAATTCCAAATGTAGTTACAATAAAGGCAGCAGGAGAACATTAAAGTTCAAGCCTAATGGCCTTGACTCATATTTCAATAAGTCTTTCTTATGTTTTTATTGGAATTATGAAGGAATTCATAACGTTTTTGGCATTTACTATCAGGGAACGCATTAAAGATTGCTGTGACCAGTTACGAATGCTGCTGCCTTATGTGAAGGGTAGACGAACTGATGTGGCATCCATTCTGGAGATGACTGTGGAATATATGAGATACATTTATGGTAGAATACCAAGCAATGTTATATCACAGGTAAAAAAAACCGATGAAAATTAGGGGGTGAAAAAAGAAGAATATGCAGGTGCTTTTTAAATTCAAGTTTTTTGTTTGATAATTAAAGCAAAATATCTTTTGGGAATGTCACAAAATTGATTTTGGTTTTAAAAAAGGTGTTTGAAACTTTGTGGTAATAAACAAACAGGCTTTTTCCTTCTGAATAGAACATGATGTGTACTCATGAGCAATGGTGAAACAGAGTTATGTGTGTAACTGTGAAATATTGGACTACCTTATTTGTATGTTGAAATTGTGAGCTATAATCCGATTTCTGTGTTAGGAAGAACATACCTGGTGGAATTTTTCAAGCCCCTGAACAAAGGTGATTCAGTTGGGAAAATAGGATGAGACTGGCAGAAAAGGACTTTGTGACATAGAGAAGAAAAAGACTGATTTTCCAACCAAGTATTGAACAGAGAAACAAAAATCTTGATAGTATACAGTGAGAGGTTGATTTGCATCCATTTGCATGAATTAGTATGTCATTATTACATACTCTCACCCCACTGATATGAAGTTTCCCTTTCTCCTACCTACTTGATAGAAACCAAAGGCCAACAACCCTCAATATGAAAGTCAGAGGGTGAACCTCACCACATGCTTCTCCAACCCTCCATCTTGGGCAGAAGTCACCAGCACCTCAGGGCATGCTCCATGGACAGTGACTGCTTGCACCCTGGCTTTGCTTGGGTGGGGGAGAGGTTGGAGAACAACGCAGCGAGATGTTTGACCTGGTTAAGCTGTAGATCTGTGGCACAGGGGGTAATGTTGAAAGATGGGCTTGTAATTCAAAGAGGTGTTTTGGAATGTGTAGAGGATCAGAACTGATGGGTACAATAGGGGGTGACTGGAAGAAAGGAACATAGAGGCTTGGTGGGGCCTGTTCATTACCACGCTGAGCCTGTGACTCACTCCACCAAGCCTGAGTAGCATTGCTTTCAAAATTAATACAATTCTTAAATAAAAACTGGAAATAGAAAATGGTTGTGACCATGTCAGCATGGGTAAAGTAGTGTCATTTTTTTGCCTGGACACACTTGTGAATGATGACAGTCCCTTCCAGTGGCAGTTACATTAATCTTTCACAGTACAGGCTGAAGTCATCTGTAATCATAATACCCTACAGGTAAAGTACAACTGTGTGGGATACAAATCCAGGTCACATGCATATGAAAAAGAGTAGGCCACTCATCCCTTTTGAGCTTATTCCGCCGTTCAATAAGACCATGGCTGATCTGATTTTAACCTTCCTGCTATCGGTAGGATGTTGTGAAACTTGAAAGGGTTCAGACAAGATTTACAAGGATGTTGTCAGGGTTGCAGGGATTGAGCTACAGGGAGAGGCTGAATAGACTGGGGCTATTTTCCCTGGAGGGTCAGAGGCTGAGGGGTGACCTTTATAAAGGTTTATAGAATCATGAGGGACATGGATAGGTCGAATGGACAAAATCTTTTCCCTGGGTGGTGAGTCCCAAACTAGAGGGCATAGGTTTAAGGTGAGAGGAGAAAGATTTAAAAGGAACTTAAGGGGCTACTTTTTCATGCAGAGGGTGGTACATGTATGGAATGAGCTGCCAGAGGAAGTGGTGGAGCTGGTACAATTCTACCATTTAAAAGGCATCTGGATGGGGATATGAATAGGAAGGATTTAAAGGAATATGGGCCAATTGCTGGCAAATGGGACTAGATTTGTTTAGCATATCTGATTGGCATGCATGAGTTGGATCATTGGGTCTGTTTCTATTCTGTATCATCTCTATGACTCAGCTCTATATTCTGCATATTCCTGATGATTTCCCATCCCCATAGTAATCAAGAATGTATGCCTTAAAAGATTTAAACATTCTACTTCCACTGCCTTTTGAGCAAGTGAATTCTAAAGACTTGCAGTCATTAGAGAGAGAAAAAAAATCCCATCTGTGTTAAATGGGGAATCCCTTCTGCTTAAACTATGATCCCTGGTTCTAGATTCTCTCACAGGAGGGAAACAGCCTTTTGACATCTACTCCCTCAGGATCTTATATGATTGAATTAAGTTAGCTCTGACTCTTTAAACTCCAGAGGATATAGGTCCAGCCTGTCTAGACTTTCATTAGAAGCAATCTGCTCATTACAGGTATCAGTCTAATTCATTGCTTAAGTATGGTGATCAATACTGTGCACTGTAGTCCAAATGCAGTCTTGACCATGTCCTTGGTCATTGTGGATTGAAGATAGTCATCTCAGTGAAACAGGAGTAATCACACCTGGCATTAGAAATGGCACCTATTGGCCACTATTCACAAGATAATCCAAGATCTCATCACAGAATCACAGAATTGTTATGGCACAGAAGGAGGCCATTTGGCCCATTGTGTCTGTCTCTTCAAATGGGCATCCTTGTCTAGTGTCAGTGCCCTGACTTTTCCCCATACCAGTGGTTCAATTCAACCTGCATCTACTTTTAGGCAGCCCATTTCAGATCATAACTGAAAAGATTTTTCTCACATCACTTTAAACCACGCTTTCTAGTTTTCTTCCCTTTTATAAGCAGGAATAGCTTCCCCCTTTCTACCCTATCCCACCACACATTTGAAAACCTCTGTCAAATCTTGTCTCAGACCTCTCTCTAAAGAAGAACAACCCCAACTTCTTCAATCTCTCCTCATGGCTAAAGTTTGACATTCCTGGAATCATTCTTGTAAATCACCTCTGCACTCTCTCCAATCTCATCTGGTCCTGGTGCCTTGTCAACTTTAAGCACCAACAATCTATCCAAGACTTCTTCCTTACTAATTTGAATTCTTCTAGTGACAGGGATTCCTCCTCTGTCACTATGGCCTCAGCAGCATCCTCCTCTTGCCATACCCCCGCATCCATCTGTAAATCCTCTTTTTAATCACTCTGAATTCCTTCTTTAACCACTCTTTTATATGCCTCCCCGATAACTCTGGGACTCCCCTTCATGTTTGCTGCTCATATTTTCTCATAATTCTGCTTTACCTCTGTAATTTGCTTTATCACCTCCCCTCTATACCTTCAGTAATCCCCTGGGTTCTCAATTGTATTTCTGCTTTATACCTGTCATAATCCCACTTTTTCTTTATAATGTTACTTTATATCTCCTTTGACATCCAGGGGTAGCTTGCTCTGCAATCTGTCAACACTTAGATAATATACTTGTTTTATATTCTTCCCGCTAAAATGAGTGATTTCACATTTCTCACATTATGCTCCATTTGCCAGATCTTTGCTCACTCACTTAACCTATCCAGGATTTGTTTGTCCTGCCTTTCCCATCTGAGGGAATATGCCATAACTGTACTCAAACTGTATCCCCTTTGAAGGTAGTCCATTAGTTAGTTACTATTTTCCCCACCACTCTCTCTTGTTCCAGTCAATTTTGCACAGCTCCATTCTTGCCCCATTAAAGTCAACTCCTCACCAGTTGAGTTTTCCCACTGAATTGTTGCACATTGTTCTCTAACACCATCCTGAACCTTATGATACAATGATCACTGTCTCCTAAATGTTCTCTGACACATGATCCACTTGGCTCAACTCATTTCCAAAGACCAGGTCCAACAATGCATCCTTCTTTGTTAGACTGGATACTATACTCCTGTAGGAAACTCTCCTGAACACATTTTGGAACAATTGCTCATCACAGCCCATTACATTATCAGTATCCCAGTCCATATTTGGCTATATGAAGTCCCCCGTTACATATATCTGACAGGCTGCACAAAGTTATGCAATTGATTTCCTCTCCCCTTGAACTGTGCATATTCATCAACATGTTTTTAAATGAAATGTTTGTCTTTCTTGGGTGATGTAGAGGATGGAAAGACAAGGTATCATTCATCATTAATCGTACAGCATTTATAATCTCATACTGTGTTTGCAGGACATGGCTTATTTTTTGGCCCAATGACCCTTCTAAGGAAGGATCACTGGACCCAAGACATTAACTCTGATCTCTCTTCACAGATGCTGCTAGACCTGCTGAGCTTTTCCAGCAACTTCTGTTCTTGTGTGTAAACACTGACTGTTTGGATTCTTAAAAAACATTGTGCTGTAAATGCTCTTGAGACCTTTTCTCCTGGTAGGAAGGTTTTTTTAGCCTTGACCTTTTTATAAGGCATTTGAAAACTATATGGGAGCTATGGAATACTGCTGCAATAATTCTCATGTTGTTCCGTGTCAATTTAACTGCTCTTTTCAGAGATTACTTGTTTATCGCTCTGCTGAAAGTTTTTTTTCTGCTTTTCCAAGTGATTTTTCTCCTATTGAGAACCAAATTTTGATTCCACAATTTGGGACATGATCAATTTTGAAAAGAATAAGAGAAAATGAGACAAGTTCAGACATTTATTTTTAAATGAGTACCTCCTGCACAGATTTCCTGGTTTGTTAGTGAAACAAAGGCATGAATCAAAGTGGCACTTCATAGGGCTTGGTAAAGTTCTTAAGTCCATTACGAATAGATACTTAGGGCCTACAGATTTTTTTTTCAATTTCCTTTGGAAAACATTGACAGCAATACTCCTTCTGAGAGACATGTTTGTACTGCCTGGAAGCATTCACACAGACTTTGGTGACCAAATGCATAAAAATGACACATCAGGCTATCCATTGTGACCATGTCTTAAAACAAAATATTTCTGCAGGAAAAATAGTCACTTTTACTCAAACTTGACTTGAGATTATGTTTTAAGCTGTGAAAAGCAGAAAGATAGAAATGACTCAAAATGAGAAAAGGTCGCTCATCTTATTATCCATGTTGCATTGGCAGACGGTGTTGAGGTTACTCGAGTAACAAAACCTGAGACAAATTATTGATTCCATGTGGCAAGATTGCACATGAATATTCCTAGATTGTCACTCTTAATTAAACCTCAGAATATTTATAGATCCTCAAAGTGGCACTGTCTATTGGTCTGTAAGCATTTTTTTATTACTTGTAGCCCCAACTGCAAAAAATCTGATGTATCATCTGGGTGTTTTGATAATTTCACAGGTTTAAACCTATCTATATAACCTTTTAATAGTATTCTGTATGTGTATTAATCTAATTTATTTCTGAAAGTATTAATCAAGACTACATCAGCAGCTTTGTTTGGAATTTAATCACCTATGCACAATTGTGTGGGAATCTTACCTCACTTGATACTAGTTGATTTTGAGATTCTTAGTTCTCTGCTTCTTTCTAAAGCTTTCAAAAGCTTAATAAAGTAATGCAGTCCTGAAGACACAATGGAATTAAAATGCAGTGCACAATATTCATGTACAACAGCACACAAACGTCCAAATGATCCATCTAGCTAAAGCTTCAAGCACCACCTGCCCACACATGGCAAGATCAGCAGATCATACATTGGATGGAATTAACAGCCATGTCTGAACCTATTGACCTATAGTGGAAACAGGTAATCCTCCATCCTGACTGTCTAAGAAGAAGATGGTCATAAGATGTCTATGTAAATATAAATTACAAATCAGAAATGCAATCTTATAAATACCAAAAAAATGGATCATAATTATTTGCAAAGTTTTCTATGGTCACTCTAGTCTTTTCTCATATCTGAGAATCCCTGGATTATCCTGGTCATGCTTCTGAATTATTTCAGGTGCACCCTTTTTCAAAAAAAGGTTGTGAAAATTGTGCACATCAATTCATATTTGATTGCAGCAGTGATGAATAAATGGTTAATATAACTTCCTTTGACTTATTATAAAGTGTCCTTGAGCTATATTCTGGCATTTAATTTGCTGTGTGGATAATTGTTCCACACTGATTGGAAACTTCCAGTGAAAAATCATGCCTCAATCCTTTCACCCTTTCATTTTCCACTCTTGCTAATAAGGCTCACCATACACTGCAGGGATACACCTATTGACCCATTAATCTGTTTTGGCAATATCAAGATCAAATCTTAACTTCTCAGTGCAGTTGGAATATAACTTGTACAATGGCCACTTTTTGTATGATTCTGAAATAATTTGGTTATTTAAGATTTGGCCATCAGTATATTTGTATTTGTTTTAGTTGCATTTATTTTATGTATAACCTATCATTTGTAGAATGGCTTGACAGGGTTACACTGATGTTAAAAAGAAATATAAACCTAAAAATTGAGCAGTGTTAATCTTTGAAAGCTTTAATATATGTTTGCATTAAATTCATGTCTCTTCAATTTTAAAAAGTGTGTAATCTCTCTGTAAAATGAATAGGTTAATATCCCCAGTTAAATATATTGTAGAGGGAAGCTTCATATAACTGCATAAAGCATTCATGAGATTACATCAGTCAAAGAGGTTTCTAGGTTATAGGCTTAGCATAATTCTTCTCTTGCTTGAAGTTGATAAATCATTTCCCATCTACTAATGAAAGATCACTTAAAAGAGTCCAGGTACTCATATACATATTAATTCTCAAAATAGCACATTAATTTGTGGAATGTTTTAACATTTCAGATTATTGAAATCTTTCAGACAAATACAAGATATTGTAAGTATGTATGGAAACCAAATGATCATAAATATTCTCAAAATCAGTTGCCACCCAGGATTGGTTTAAAACCGAGGTAAGAAACATTTAAACATATTAGTTGCTGTGTGATATTTTGTAAACATGATTGGAAACTATTCTTTGCAGAAGTATCCACAAAGTGGTACTGCTACATACTTTAATATTTGTAAATTTATTTGGTAAAGTTTGAATCTATTCTACTTATCATAAAAGAAAGTATATTTTAAGGATAGTTAGCCAGCACATCAAAATAACTTTGTGCTGTAATGATTTTCTTTGGGAATGGAATGTGAATTTCTAGCAGGGCATTTAGTTTGTTGCTGCAAAATTGCTAGTGTGACATTGTTTGTTATTTATTTAAATTTATAGCTCTGATGGACAGTTTAATGCACAATTAGCTGAAGTTTCATTGGCTTGTTTTGGAAGGTTAAATTTAAATGGATGTAGGCTGATTTTCATGAAATAAATCAGTGTGAGATTGGGGTCATGCTGATAATGAAGAGCAGCTTTAGGAGACTATCCCATTGTAGGCTAATTTTAGTGTTTAATAATTGATTTCAGAACAGTGTGTGCTACTAAAGGGAGTGTAATGAATTAGTGTTGAATTAGTGTTCTGGTTTATTTTACAGGAAGAGTATCTTCATGGATGATTCTTCAGAAAAAGTAAAACTGAATGCACAGTTTGCTCCGTACCAATATATGGAAAATGAATATTTCAATAATTACAGTACAGTTGGTATGAATACTTTCTAATTATACACATTGTTATAAAGGGAGTTAAAAATCATTGTGTCCAGTGTACTATCAGTTAGTTCAGTTTTCTGGACTGCTGGTTTGTGGTGTAGCGTGATGCTAACAGCATGGATTCAATTCCTATACTGGCTGAGGTTACCATGAAGGAATCTCCTTCTCAACCCCTCCCCTCGTCTGATGTGTGATCCTCTGGTTAAACCACCACCAGTCATCTCTCTCTTTTGAGAGATCAGCCTTATGTTTTGGTGGGACTGACGTGACTTTACCTTTACCATGGAAGGAGACTATATTGATCAATGTAGACCAATTTGTTTACTCAAAAATGAAAAGAGAAAAAGCTAGGAACTAGAAGCAATAACGAGTAGCAATTGGCATGAATTTCAGCTTGGAGTGTCATGTTTGACTGAATTGATTAACTTCACAGAATTTAAAGAGCAGATAGGGGCAACGTGATATTATTAGATTTTCAAAAGGCCTTCCAAAGCCAGACAATACAAAACAAAACAGAGTAAAGGTTAAGGGTAACTATTTGGATTGGAATAAAAAACAGAGAGTGGTCCCTCATGGATTGATGCTGGATGCACTGTTGTTTACACTTTACATTAATGATTTAGATTATGAATCAGAAGTATGATTTCAAAATCTATTGACAATTCGAAATTGGAAGTTGTTGTCAGTATTAAGAAGAATGTGATAAGTTATTATTACAAGTTATTAAGACATTATTACATTTGAAGAATGGGCAGTTCATTGGAAATGAATTTCAATACAGATAAATGTGAAGCGATATAGTTTGGCAGATAAATAATGTGTCACATACTGCTTGGATATTAAGGCCTGGATTTTTTGTGGAGTGAGAAAAATTCCAGAACTATTTAAAATTGGAGGATGGAACCCAATTCTGGCAATCTAACCTCTGTTCACTTCGACTTTGCTGAGTCAGGATAAGGGTGAGGGTAGTGAGCCCACACGGTTCCACTCCTGACAAGGATGGATGGATTATGGGATTGGCATATCACAGACAACCATATTTTGAAAAGAGTCAGGGCAGTTTTACATGACTTGTGGTTCATGGATTGTGGAGAAATCATGAACTATAATTTGGATTTAGGAACCTTTCAAAGGGTAAGTTTAAAATATCTGACCTTTGAACCTTGAAATAACGGCACAGAGGTTGGTAGCCTGTCACCAAGTCACCCGTTATTGATGTGTGCATTGTGCTTGACACTGCTTCGGCTTCTTCAGAGCTAGCTCTGAGTGAACAGAACCTGAGATGCTCCTGTTTATATGAAGGGTGTCCAGAAATTTTAAAACCACAACTGACTCTTTCAGTGGTGGCACCACCAGTGGTGTATCTGCCAGTGGAAGGCAGCTCAAGGCATCTTCATTTTACACACCTAGAATGAGAACCCACCACTGAATTCAACCTAAAGCTATCGACAGCACGGCCTTTATTCTTTTTGAGTAGCCCCAGCAGGGGTTTGTGATCTGTTATTACAAATTTATGTCCAGAAGGTATTGGTGGAACTTCTTCACACCAAAGATGACTGCCAAACCTTCCTTCTTTATCTGGGTGTGTTTGCGCTCTGCATCAGCCAAAGTCTTGGAAGCAAGCACTATTGGGCGTTTCTTTCCGTTGGGCCATCTGTCAGCCAATACTACCCCGATATCATATGGGGAGGCATCATACATCAGCACCAGATCTTGCTTAGATGATAATACCTGCTTCATCACTTTCCTAAAAGCTATGCGACTATTTTCAAGGTGGACCCTTTTTCATAAGTAAGGGTGCCAGGATTGAGGCCTGATTACATATGAACTTTGCATAATAACTCAGTACGTTGACAGGCCGACGAGGGGAGAGGCCATTCTAGACTTGGTGCTTGGAACCGAGCCGGGGCAGGTATCAGATCTTGTGGTGGGAGAGCATTTTGGTGATAGCGACCACAACTGCCTCACATTCTACATAGCTATGGAGAAGGACAGGATTAGGCAAAAATGGGAGGATATTTAATTGGGGAAGAGGAAACTATGATGCGATTAGATATGATTAAGGAAGCATGGATTGGGAGCAATTGTTCCATGGTAAAGGCACTATAGACATGTGGAGACTGTTTAAGGAATAGTTGTTGCAAGTGATGAATAAATATGTCCCTCTGAGACAGGCAAGATGTGGTAAGATAAAGGAATCTTGGATGACGAGAGCAGTGGAGCTTCTCGTCAAAAGGAAAAAGGTAGCTTACATAAGGTGGAGGAAGCTAGGGTCAAGCTCAGCTCTAGAGGATTACAGGTAGACGAGGAAGGAGCTCAAAAATGGTCTGAGGAGAGCCAGGAGGGGGCACAAGAAAGGCTTGGCAGAACGGATTAGGGAGAACACAAAGGCATTTTACACTTATGTGAGGAATAAGAGAATGGTCAAAGAAAGAGTAGGGCTGATCAGGCATAGCATAGGGAATTTGTGTGTGAAGTCTGAGGAGGTAGGGGAAGCTCTAAATGAGTTTTTTGCTTCTGTCTTTACGAAAGAAACAAACTTTGTAGTGAATGAAACCTTTGAATAGCTGGTGTGCATGCTGGAATGGATAGAGATAGAGGAAGCTGATGTGCTGAAAATTTTGTCAAACATGAAGATTGACAAGTCTCCAGGCCTGGACCAGATTTGTCCTCGGCTGCTTTGGGAAACGAGAAATGCATTTGCTTCGCCACTTGCGAAGATCTTTGCATCCTCGCTCTCCACTGGAGTCGTACCTGAGGACTGGAGAGAGGCAAATGTAGTTTCTCTCTTCAAGAAAGGAAATAGGGAAATCCCCGGCAATTACAGACCAGTAAGTCTTACATCTGTCGTCTGCAAGGTGTTAGAAAGGATTCTGAGGGATAGGATTTATGACCTTTTGGAAGAGCATGGCTTGATTAAATGCAGTCGACATGGCTTTGTGAGGGGCAGGTCATGCCTCACAAACCTTATCGAGTTCTTTGAGGATGTGACCTGAAACGTTGATGAGGGTTGAGCTGTGGATGTGGTGTATATGGACTTCAGCAAGGCATTTGATAAAGTTCCCCATGGTAGGCTCATTGAAAAGGTCAGGAGGAATGGGATACAAGGGAACTTAGCTGTCTGGATACAGAATTGGCTGGCCAACAGGAGTGGTAGTAGAAGGAAAATATTCTGCCTGGAAGTCTGTGGTGAGTGGTGTTCCACAGGGCTCTGTCCTTGGGCCTCTACTGTTTGTAATTTTTATTAATGACTTGGATGAGGGGATTGAAGGATGGGTCAGCAAGTTTGCAGACGACACAAAGGTTGCAGATGTCGTTGACAGTATAGAGGGCTGTTGTAGGCTGCAGCGGGACATTGACAGGATGCAGAGATGGGCTGAGAGGTGGTAGATGGAGTTCAACCTGGATAAATGCTAGCTGATGCATTTTGGAAGCTGAGTACAGGATTAAGGATAGGATTCTTGGCAGTGTGGAGGAACAGAGGGATCTTGGTGTGCAGGTACATAGATCCCTTGAAATGGCCACCCAAGTGGACAGGGTTGTTAAGAAAGCATATGGTGTTTTGGCTTTCATTAACAGGGGGATTGAGTTTAAGAGTCGTGAGATCTTGTTGCAGCTCTATAAAACTTTGGTTAGACCGTACTTGGAATACTGCGTCCAGTTCTGGTCGCCCTATTATAGGAAAGATGTGGATGCTTTGGAGAGGGTTCAGAGGAGGTTTACCAGGATGCTGCTTGGACTGGAGGGCTTATCTTATGAAGAGAGGTTGACTGAGCTCGGACTTTTTTCATTGGAGAAAAGGAGGAGGAGAGGGGACCTAATTGAGGTATACAAGTTAATGAGAGGCATAGATAGAGTCGATAGCCAGATACTATTTCCCAGGGCAGAAATGACTAACACGAGGGGTCATAGTTTTAAGCTGGTTGGAGGAAAGTATAGAGGGGATGTCAGAGGCGGGTTCTTTACACAGAGAGTTGTGAGAGCATGGAATGCCAGCAGCAGTTGTGGAAGCAAGGTCATTGGTAACATTTAAGAGTCTACTGGACATGCATATGGTCACAGAAATTTGAGGGTGCATACATGAGGATCAGTGGTCGGCACAACAGCGTGGGCTGAAGGTCCTGTTCTGTGCTGTACTGTTCTATGTTCTAATTCACCGAACCAAGGAAAGTCTGAAGCCCATGTACAGACATGGGAGCCAGTTCACTTATGATTGCTCTCACTTTATCTTCCAACAGGTGTAACCCAGTTTTGTCAATTCTATAGCCCAAGGAGGTCACTTGGGATGTCTGGAACACACGTTTTTCTCTTATAAGGTGCACACCCACCTTGGAGAAATATCTGAGGACGATGTCCAAGTTCTTTAAGTGCTCTTTATTGGTCTTCCTTGTTGTTAGCACATCATCCAGATAAATGGTGACCTGGGGTAGACTTTGTAAAATGTTTTAGATTAGATTAGATTCCCTACAGTGTGGAAACAGGCCCTACGACCTAACCAGTCCACACAACCCTCCGAAGAGTAACCCACCCTGACACATTTCCCTCTGACTAATGCACCTAACACAATGGACAATTTAGCATGGCCAATTCACTTGCTTGCACATCTTTGGACTGTGGGAGGAAACCGGAGCACCCGGAGGAAACCCACGCAGACACTGGGAGAATTGTCTACTGAAAAATGACACAGGTTGATGATACCCCAAATGGCAGTCTCGTATATTGGTACAAACTCTTATGGGTATTAGTTGTAGCATACTTCTGGGAATCATCATCCAACCACAGTTGCAGCGATGCATGGCTCATGACCAGCTTCATGAAGGACAGCCCTCCTGCCAGTTTTGCACATAAATCATCCATGCGAGGGAGTTAGTATTTATGCAGCTGTGAGAAATGATTTACTATTTGTTTAAAATCCCCACAGAGGCAAACTGAGCCATCAGACTTCACAATCAGTGCAACAAGTGCTGCCCATTCTGCAAACTGGACTGGTTAGATGATTCCTTCACTTTCCAGTCTCCTGATTTCTGCCTCTACTTTTGCACATGTGGCAAATGACACACAGCGGCCCTTGCTGAATCGTGAAATTACTTCCTGGTCAACGCGCAAGTTGGCCTTGGCTCCTTTGATAGTCCCTGGACCTTCCTGAAAATCTTCCAGGTATTCAATTAGGACTTCACTCAGGCAGCCATTTTCTAATCAAAAAAAATGTTGAGCTAATCAAGTTGAATCTTTGTCGAACAATTTAACCCCATCAGTGGTAACTGAACCAGCTGCTTCTCATTAGAGACTAGATCTGAAGTTGTATCTTTAATCTGTAAAGGTTCCCTGATTGTAGGTTCTCAGTCTCGTCGAGGCCTTAAGCAAGCTTCAGGTTTGGAGTCCATGGTGAATTTTATTAAAAACTGGTTCTGTGATCACTGATACAGATGCAAAACCTCCATTGGAACCAACTGACCATTTAGCTACATGTTTATTCCGATTGGTCTGATTTGAATGTTACTAAGCAATTTAGCTGTTCCAAGCCAGATATAGATGCACTTTCCAGGGTG